>NC_042970.1:42430868-42668368 GCF_901001165.1 Salmo trutta | reverse complement strand
AACATACAGGTCAATGCCCAGACAAACAATGAGGCATGAAATTACTAGAGTCTCTATTACCATCACTCTCTCTGTCATCTCTCGCTGTTCTCTCTTTCTGTTCATCTCTGTATTTCTATGAACCTCTCTCTCTTTCTCCCCATATCCAGTTCTCTCTTCTATACCTGTTTTCATAATTTCTTATGTTTCTTGTCGCTATATTCTTCTCTTTCTTTCTCTCACACACACGTACATATGTAGGATCTTAATTTGATCACCCTCTTGTGAAATGTCCCGCACAGCAGGAAATGCTAACTTGTTGTGTATTCAAGGTTTGAAAAGGCTGCAAAGTTTGTACATTTCCACTTTAAAATGTCAGACTTAATTTGCCCTAACAAAAACTCCCTTATTTTCCTGCTGTGAGAAACTGGTCAAATTAAGATCTGACTCCTGTACACACACAAATGTTTTCCTTCCCTTCTTTCTTCCAATCCTTTCCCCACTCTTCCATCCTCCATTCCCCTCTCCCTTCCCCCATCCATATATCAAGTCATTTTGGAGCTTGGGGCTTTGGTGTGTGTTTTTCTGTGTGTGTGTGTCTGTGTGTGTGGGTGCATCAGTGTATGTGTGCATGAGTGTATGTGTGCATGTGTAAGTGCGTGCGTGTGTTTGTAGTAGGGATGACCCCATTTAGTTGACTGGTCGATTGTTTTGTCGATAGGCTGTTGGTCATCAATTTTTTTAGTCGAGCAGTGGCAAATATATATTTTTATTATGGCAGACGAGACACCTGTCTGAGTGGACTAATCCATCACGGAGGCCTTGGGGATGGCACACCCATATCAGCAGTATTACATTTACCGTTATTTACCATCATTTCTCATCTACAATGTTTATTTGCTTACGATCATTTCTGTTAATGCGTTCAATATATTATTATTACAATCTTACCGTTGTCATTGTAGGAGTGGACATGTTGTTTGCGGAGCGCACAAGCTAAGCTACACTGGTGAAAAAAGTTTTGGTTTATTTAATTCCATTTACAAGTTGTCAATTTATTAATTGTCTTTTTTTTTAAGAGCGCTCCTGTCAATCTTAAGTAAGGACACGCACCTTATTATTCATAGAAGTAGGCCTCGGCTACATGGCCTGCGTGCAAATGTAGGCCTATACATGTGCCCATTTGGGAATCTGATACTATATCTGATTGTCTTAACTCAACATCACTGTGGAGCTTCTCAAAGTAATTTTTTCTTTGCCTCATAGAGCAAGTAAACAAAGTCTGTTTTTACATCCTTTAAGAATGACAATAGTTCCTCAATGTGGCTTATTTGAAAAATCTTTCCAACTTTCTCCCTTTGGATTACCAATGTCATGCTCTGATCCGGTGGAAACCTCATAAAATAGGCCTACCTGATTACTTATCCCTTGCGCAAATAGCCTACATCTGTGTCTGTCTGTCAGGAGCTCACTGACGCTGGAGACACTGAGGGCCCAGAATATTTTATACAATGTTGCAAGTTTGCTAGTGTAGCGGGTCTGTTATGTACCACAGGAGAACCAAAAAATGAAGAGAATCACCACGGCTCTCTTTTAGGCTTTTATGTTGATCTGCAATAGTATTGTGAAAAGACAAGAGAGGAACACATCAGTCTCCAATGCACCATCTGACAAGTTGTTCTTTCTCTCTCTGTGTTTTCTCGGACTCACACAATCACACTCATACATAAAGCCATAATGTATACTATAAAATAATAACCAGTCCTTAATACAAAGAATGTATAATCTTAATTCTTAGACAATTGTCACGCCCTGACCTAAGAGAGAAGTTTTTCTCTGTTTAGTTAGGTCAGGGTGTGATATGGGGTGGGCATTCTATGTGTTGTGTTTCTATGTTTTGGCCGGGTATGGTTTCCAATCAGAGGCAGCTGTCTATCGTTGTCTCTGATTGGGAGCCATACTTAGGCAGCCTTTTCCCAATTGGTTTTTGTGGGTAGCTGTTAGCTGTTTTCTGTTTTGTGTATGTAACCTGACAGAACTGTTGGCTGTCGTTTTGTTTCTTTGTCAAAGTGTTTTGTTTTCATTAAATATAATTATGAGCACTCAACACGCTGCGCCTTGGTCCCCTCTATACGACGACCGTTACAACAATAGAACCATACCTGCAATAATATTGTGAAAAGACAGGACAGGAACACATCAGTCTCCAATGCACCATCTGACAAGTTGTTCCACACAGCAGCATGAAGAAAGGTAAAACACATATCCTGTCTCACATCCCCAATACATTGCTAGGTGCTTTCAGTGTTGACAGTACCAAAATACAACAACTCATGACCAAAAACACTGCAACACAAACAAGTTACAACGTGAAATTGCCTCTATCCCATTCAGACCTTAGAGGACCAAACTACATCTCCCATAATGCAACGCCAGCACCAGTCGGCAGCTCAGCTAACCGTCTGCATCACAGAAAGGCATGCTAGCTAGCAACAGCAGCACTCTGTAAACTATATTAATAACAACTAATAATTAATAAAACTCTGAAAGTTACGTGTTTTAATAGTCTCACACCCCCTTATAACAATGTCTACAGCATTAACCTTGGGATGTTTTATTTATTTCACGTTATGGACTTCTACAAAGGAGTAATCTGCAACACATACCTTTCTCTCTCAGTGTTTTCTCGGACTGAGGAGAACGGGAGCTACGGGTAGTACCAGGGTGTTAGTAGGTGACACAAGCACCCAGATGAAATAAAATACATTTAATGAAACAAAACCCAAAGATGTTAACATCATTCAGCTACTGTAGCTGCCTACCTAACATCAACAGGCATCACCAGTAGCGCAACAATTAAAAATAGAGACCAAAAGTAAAGTTCCTGGCGATCATAGCGATCTGACTCCCCCTTCTGTCTGAACTTGGAATATTCCTGTTCGCGGGCTTTGGCCACTGACCCTCAACCTGGTTGTTCTGTTCTGCATTGTGTACTATTCTAATAATTTGAAGTTTGATGGAATAACCATTTTAACTCTACTACACTAGTACCAGTTTCAGCCTGACCGAGTTAATATTTAAGTAAATATCCTATAAATCACATTGGCTATGCATGGCCTGTCTGCAAGGAACTTGAAACATTGTATGAACTATTAATATATTTTCTAATAAATAGGATATTTTCTACCTATGGGCTACAATGTTTTTATTTGTTGTCTTTATGTAGGCTATTTTTTATTTATTGGCAATGGCAATAGAAGTTACTTTTAGATTTGTATCATTTTCATTTAGATAGAATGTTTAGATATGAAGACTTTATTCTAAATTAAACTGTTCCACGAAGATTTGCATTTGAAAATCATAACTGGCACGCAGATCAGTTAATATGGTACAATAACTTGGCACTTCAAATGGATAAGGTTGCCTACCGCTGGTGTAGCCTATTACCTACAACTTCAGGAATCTGCCAAGGCCAGCAGCAGCGGGAGGAGGAGGTTCGGGTTGGGAACAGTTTTTCTTGTTCTGTTTACCCTATATTGATCTCTGGCTCTCTCTTTAGTAATTTGTTTGTCTTCATTTTTAATCGCAGTGCTTAAAGAGTCAAGAAAACTCAGTAGCCTACATACAGTGGGGGAAAAAGTATTTGATCCCCTGCTGATTTTTTACGTTTGCCCACTTACAAATAAATGATCAGTCTATCATTTTAATGGTAGGTTTATTTGAACAGTGAGAGACAGAATAACAACCAAAACATCCAGAAAAACGCATGTCAAAAATGTTATAAAATGATTTGCATTTTAATGAGGGAAATAAGTATTTGACCCCTCTGCAAAACATGACTTAGTACTTGGTGGCAAAACCCTTGTTGGCAATCACAGAGGTCAGACATTTCTTGTAGTTGGCCACCAGGTTTGCACACATCTCAGGAGGGATTTTGTCCCACTCCTCTTTGCAGATCTTCTCCAAGTCATTAAGGTTTCGAGGCTGACGTTTGGCAACTTGAACCTTCAGCTCCCTCCACAGATTTTCTATGGGATTAAGGTCTGGAGACTGGCTAGGCCACTCCAGGACCTTAATGTGCTTCTTCTTGAGCCACTCCTTTGTTGCCTTGGCCGTGTGTTTTGGGTCATTGTCATGCTGGAATACCCATCCACGACCCATTTTCAATGCCCTGGCTGAGGAAAGAAGGTTCTCACCCAAGATTTGACGGTACATGGCCCCGTCCATCGTCCCTTTGATGCGGTGAAGTTGTCCTGTCCCCTTAACAGAAAAATACCCCTAAAACATGTTTCCACCTCCATGTTTGAGGGTGGAGATGGTGTTCTTGGGGTCATAGGCAGCATTCCTCCTCCTCCAAACATGGTGAGCTGAGTTGATGCCAAAGAGCTCTATTTTGGTCTCATCTGACCACAACACTTTCACCAGTTGTCCTCTGAATCATTCAGATGTTCATTGGAAAACTTCAGACGGGCATGCATATGTATTTTTGAGCAGGGGGACCTTGCGAGCGCTGCAGTATTTCAGTCCTTCACGGCGTAGTGTGTTATCAATTGTTTTCTTGGTGACTATGGTCCCAGCTGCCTTGAGATCATTGACAAGATCCTCCCGTGTAGTTCTGGGCTGATTCCTCACCGTTCTCATGATCATTGCAACTCCACGAGGTGAGATCTTGCATGGAGCCCCAGGCCGAGGGATATTGACAGTTCTTTTGTGTTTCTTCCATTTGCGAATAATTGCACCAACTGTTGTCACCTTCTCACCAAGCTGCTTGGCGATGGTCTTGTAGCCCATTCCAGCCTTGTGTAGGTCTACAATCGTGTCCCTGACATCCTTGGAGAGCTCTTTGGTCTTGGCCATGGTGGAGAGTTTGGAATCTGATTGATTGATTGCTTCTGTGGACAGGTGTCTTTTATACAGGTAACAAGCTGTGGTTAGGAGCACTCCCTTTAAGAGTGTGCTCCTAATCTCAGCTCGTTACCTATATAAAAGACACCTGGGAGCCAAAAATCTTTCTGATTGAGAGGGGTTCAAATACTTATTTCCCTCATTAAAATGCAAATCAATTTCTAACATTTTTGACATGCGTTTTTCTGGATATTTTTTATGTTATTCTGTCTCTCACTGTTCAAATAAACCTACCATTAAAATTATAGATGGATAATTTTTTTTGTCAGTGGGCAAACGTACAAAATCAGCAGGGGATCAAATACTTCCCCCCCCCCACTGCATAGTTGATTTTATTCAAACATCAGGTGTGTCAATATATGGACAAATACACGTTTTAAAGTTTCGACCGATCGATTGGTTGAAAGAACAGACCAATCTCAGTCGACCAAGATTTTGTTTGGTCAGGGACGGCCCTAGTTTGGAGTGAGGCGTGTGTAATTAGTGATGCTAACTGGACACTGCCTCGGGGCAGACTGAAAGACTGCTTCTCAGATCAACAATAATCCCTTTGTAATACGTCAGGTTGGAGGGAGTGTTCACAGCATATATTATAGATCCATGGAGAGGGACCTTTCTGTCCCATTTCTCTCTCTTCTTTCTCTAAATCTCTCTCAACCTTAATCCCTCACCATACAGTACCCATCGCAACCAATCTCTCTCCCCGGAATGGATAGGTTAGTTAACTCATAATAATTGAGGGGTCTAGAGGGAAGGGTTAATTGTAAGAAGGGTGTTGTTTTGTCAAGGCAGATAAGCACCATTGGTGCTGCTGCTGCTGGTGGGGTGGGTGGGTGGGTGTGTGTGTGTGAGAGTGAGAGAGAGAGAGAGAGAGAGAGAGAGAGAGAGATTGTGTGTGTTCCATTCTGGGTAATTGGCTTTTAGATGTGTGAAACTCGTCCAGGCACTAGTGTTTTTTTCCCGGAATAATATGCCTGCAGGTCCTTCTCAGCAGAGAGAGAGAAGAGAGAGAGTGAGGCCAAACCACACGACTAACAATATTGGACACTTTATGGAACACAAAGCCTTCACCATCTCATCCTGTAATATCCAAGGCCTGAGGTCATCTGCCTTTGGCCTAAAGAGTAGGAACCTGGACTTCACCAAAGAAGTCAGAAATGGCATCATACAAGAAACATGCTATAGATGAAACGGACCCACTGGTTGCCCTCTAGGTTACAGAGAGCTGGTAGTCCCATCCACCAAACTACCAGGTGTGAAACAGGAAAGGGACTCAGGGGGTATGCTAATTTGGTATAGAGCAGACCGAACTCACTCCATTAAATTAATCAAAACAGGAACATTTTACATTTGGCTAGAAATGTAAAAGGAAATGATCTCAACAGAGAAAAATGTCCTCCTGTGTGCTACCTATATCTCCCCACTAGTATCCCCATACTTTAATGAAGACAGTGTTAGCAATTGATGTTAGTCTTCAATAACACAGATTCCAAAGCAAATCAGGAGGAGAAAAATAGGTTTATTCAAAGAGAACAAATCATATGCTGGGAAGTAGATGGTCGATGTTCATTCTTCCCTGTCCTCAATTTGCTACACAGAACAAAGCGTCAGGATGTAATTTATAACCCCCAACCCTAGCCTGTGGTTGACCAATTAGAATTCCTAGCAGTAAAATTGTGCCAATGGCCAAGTAACAAGTATCCTGTTTCAGGCTCAATTTATAGACCATTCAGACCAATGAAATCTTGCCACACGTAGCTATGAGTCCAGGACTGAAACCCCTACACAGATTCTAAACAGATGTTGAACTGAAAAACAACTATTTCCATTAATCGTTAACTCCCTATTGACCTCTAGTCGTCTGCATTGTGTACTATCTTAAAATATTATTACAACAGCTTCTCCATCCTGGAGGGGGAAATCAATCATTTCCAGACCCGGGGACATGTACTAGTCTGTGGCGACCTAAATGCCAGAACTGGACAAGAACCTGACACCCTCCACACACAGGGGGACAAACACCTACCTGGAGGTGACAGCATTCCCTCCCCCATATGCCCCCCCTAGGCACAACTACGACAACATAACCAAAATAAACGGATCACAACTACTGCAGCTCTGTCGCACGCTGGTTATGTACGTAGTGAATAGTAGGCTTCGAGGGGACTCCTATGGTAGGTATACTTATAGCTCATCTCTTGGCAATAGAACTGTAGACTACTTTATCACTGACCTCAACCCAGAGTCTGTCAGAGCGTTCACAGTCCGCCCACTGACATCCCTATCAGATCACAGCAAAATCACAGTCTACTTGAACAGACCAATACTCCATCATGAGGCATCAAAGCCAAAGGAACTGAATAATATTAAGGAATACTATAGAGGGAAGGAAAGTAGTGTGGAAACCTACCAAAAAACAACTATGCAACAACAAGTTCAATCCCTTTTAGACAACTTCCCTGACAAAACATTGGACTGTAATAGTGAAGGATGGAAACTCGGCAGTAGAAAACCTAAACAGTGTATTTGACTTCTCAGATTCCCTTTCAAAACGAAACATTTCAAACAGAAAACCGAAGAAAATTAACAGCAATGACAAATGGTTTGATGAAGAATGCAAAAACCTAAGAATTGTTTTTAGAAACCTATCCAACCAAAAACATAGAGACCCAGAAAACCTGAGCCTACGCCTTCACTGTGGTGAATCACTAAAACAATACAGAAATACACTACGGAAAAAGAAAGAACAGCACGTCAGAAATCAGCTCAATGTAATTGAAGAATCCATAGACTCTAACCACTTCTGGGAAAATTGGAAAACACTAAACAAACAACATGAAGAGTTATCTATTCAAAATGGAGATGTATGAATAAACCACTTCTCCAATCCTTTTGGCCCTATAACAAAGAACAAACAGCATAAACAGATACATGATTGAATACACATCTTAGAATCAAACTTTAAAGACTACCAGAACCCACTGGATTCTCCAATTACATTGAATGAACTACAGGACAAAATACAAACCCTCCAACCCAAAAAGGCCTGTGGTGTTGATGGTATCCTCAGTGAAATGATAGAATATACAGAACACAAGTTCTATACTTAAACTCTTTAACATTATCTTTGGCTCTGGCATCTTCCCCAATATTTGGAACCAAGGACTGATCATCCCAATCCACAAAAGTGGAGACAAATTTGACCCCAATAATTACCGTGGAATATGCGTCAACATCAACCTTGGGAAAATCCTCTGCATTACCATTAACAGCAGACTCGTCCATTTCCTCAGTTAAAACAATGTACTGAACAAATGTCAAATTGGCTTTTTACCAAATTACCATACGACAGACCATGTATTCACCCTGCTTACCCTAACTGACAAACAAACAAACCAAAACAAAGGCAAAGTCTTCTGCTGCTTTGTTGATTTCCATTTTTTTTTTACTCAATTTGTCATGAGGGTCTGCTATACAAATTGATGGAAAGTGGTGTTTGGGGAAAAACATGCAACATTCTAAAATCCATGTACACAAACAACAAGTGTGCGGTTAAAATTGGCAAAAAACACACATTTCTTTCCGCAGGGCCGTGGGGTGAGACAGGGATGCAGATCAAGCAACCACCATCTTCAACATATTTATCAAGAATTGGCGAGGGCACTAGAACAGTCTGCAGCACCCGGCCTCACCCTACAAGAATCTGAAGTCAAATGTCTACTGTTTGCTAATGATCTGGTGCTTCTGTCCCTAACCAAGGAGGGCCTACAGCAGGACCTAGATCTTCTGCACAGATTCTGTCAGACCTGGGCCCTGACAGTAAATCTCAGTAAGACAAAGATAATGGTATTCCAAAAAAGGTCCAGTTACCAGGACCACGAATACAAATTCCATCTAGACACTGTTGCCCTAGAGCACAAAAAAAAAACAATACATACCTCCAGATACCAATTAGGGTTTGGCAAAAAATACTTCAATCAGTTATAGAACCCATTGCCCTTAATGGTTGTGAGGTCTGGGGTCTGCTCACCAACCAAGAATTGACAAAATGGGACAAACACCAAATTGAGACTTTGGATGCGGAATTCTGCAAAAATATCCACCATGTGCAACGTAAAACCCCAAATAATGCATGCAGAGCAGAATTAGGCCAATACCCGCTAATTATCAAAGTCCAGAAAAGAGCCATTACATTCTACAACCACCTAAAAGGACGCCATCCCCAAACCTTCCATAAGAAAGCCATCACCTACAGAGAAATGAACCTGGAGACGCATGCTGGTTGTGGGGCTCTGTTCACAAACAGACCCCATAGAGCCCCAGGACAGCAACACATTTAGACAGAGCCAAATCATGAGAAAACAAAAAGATAATTACTTGACACATTGGAAAGAATTTACAATAAAACAGAGCAAACCAGAATGCTATTTGGCCCTTAACAGAGAGTACACCGTGGCAAAATACCTGACCACTGTGACTGACCCAACATTAAGGAAAGCTTTGACTATGTACAGACTCAGTGAGCATAGCCTTGCCATTGAGAAAGGCTGCCAAAGGCAGACCTGGCTCTCAAGAGAAGACAGGCTATGTGCACACTGCCCACAAAATGAGGTGGAAACTGAGCTGCACTTCCTAACCCCTTGCCAAATGTATGACCATAATAGAGACACATATTTCCCTCAGATTACACAGACCCACAAAGAAATTGAAAACAAATCCAATTTTGATAAACTCCCATATCTATTGGGTGAAATACAACAGTGTGCCATCACATCAGCAAGATTTGTGACCTGTTGCTACAAGAAAAGGGCAACCAGTGAAGAACAAACACCATTGTTAATACAACTTATATTTATGTTTATTTATTTCCCTTTTGTACTTTAACTTTTCCCACATCATTACAACACTGTATATAGACATATGACATTTTAATTGTCTTTATTCTTTTGGAACTTTTGTGAGTGCAATGGTCAATTTGGAGGCAAGGATGACAGCGATGGTGTAGTCTACGGCGATACGGATATCCCTTATTATTGATATCTACATAGCGCATTGATGTGAATCTCTCTCATTTAGCTGTTTGCGCCTTACGGATTGTGGTTGTTGTGGATGGCTGTTCACAAATCTAAACGTGTATTTGAACCCAATAATGGTTGAATTCAAGAAGTTTAAGCTGCCAATCAATCATTGTTTTTGAAACCAGTGGCCAGCCAGTGAAAAATGCGCTCTTACAACAGCTGCACAGGGCGGATCCCAGCCTATGGAATAAAAGTGAGGCTTTATTGCTCAATCTGATTCATGCTGATAAAATAAAATAATCCATATGCCTAAAGGACACATGCTCAAACTCACACACTTTTGATAGACTTAAAAGAGGCAATCTGTAGTTGCTACATCCATTTCTGGACTTAGAAATTATATATATATATCCACTGATTCTTGAAGAATATAACTTAGAAATTCCTCATGAGCTTAGTTCAACTGTCACACTCCATGAGAACCCAAAATATAAAGCTTGTTTTTTTCCAATGTTTGTAAAAATTGTAAATGTAAACAAACACTCTATAGCCTCATAACATGGTTAACACAATACTTTTGATATCATGGAGGGTCAGTCTTTGCATCCATAGCTCTGGCAATTAATCTGAGAGTGGTTACATTTCTCCAGGCCCATCCCTCAGCTTTTTAGAAAAAACAGAGGCGGGGCGACCGTTTTGTTATTGTTTAATCTGTGAATTTGCCCTTTAAACAGCTGCATATTATCAAGATATCAAAGTGTCACCAACAAAAAGGCAAACAATAGACCTATAGCAAATGTAGCGTATGACATTCATTTTTCAATAGTGCTCAAAGCATGCCATTCCATGAGCGCAGCATTTATTTTTCAACTCGAATCAATGAGCCCAATCAGTACTCCATGACAACAAAATCATAAACAACCTAGTATGGCTGGCTAATAAGTCCTTCGTTTTGGGGTTATGCTCAGGTAAAACAGTTTGGCTAATCTATACTTCCATATTTCCAAGTCCTATTCTTGAAGATCAAGGGGTATAACATTTCTTTTTAATGATTGGAATTCTGATAGACATTGGTTTATAATATAAATATATGATTTTATTGTATTACTAGATGTAGTAGAAAGTGATGGGTTAGAAGAAGCCTACATAACCAACCCATAGAGTTAAAGTTTAAAAAAAGTAACACAATAAAAGTACAGGTACTGAGTCAATGTCCTGTTGTACAGGTTAGTTGAGGTAATTGAGGTAGTATGTACATGGAGGTAGGGGTAAAGTGACAATGCATAGATAATAAACAGTGAGTAGCAGCAACGTAAAAAAAAGGGGGAGTCAATGCAATTATTCGGGGTAGCCATTTCAATAGCGGTTCAGCAGTCTTATGGCTGAGGAGTAGAAACTGTCAATCACCACCTTCCGGAGACACCTGAAACCCCATCTCTTTAAGGAATACCTGGGATAGGATAAAGTAATCCTTCTAACCCCCCCCCCCCAAAAGATTTAGATGCACTATTGTAAAGTGGTTGTTCCACTGGATATCATAAGGTGAATGCACCAATTTGTAAGTCGCTCTGGATAAGAGCGTCTGCTAAATGACTTAAATGTAAATGTAAATGTTAAGGAGCCTTTTGGATATAGACTTGGCGCTACGGCACTGCTTGCTGCGCGGTAGCAGTGAGAACAGTCTATGATTAGGGTGGCTGGAGTCTTTGGCAATTTGTAGGGCCTTCCTGACACCGCCTGGTATAGAGGTCCTGGATGGCAGGAAGCTTGGTCCCAGTGAGGTACTGGGCCATACGCACTACCCTCTGTAGCGCCTTGCAAACAAGAGCTTGCATCCCTCTTCAAATAGTCTATTGGAATAAGAAATGCAAAAACCAATAATGTCCAGCAAGCTATTCTAGTCTAGCTTTTCTTGCATGGGACTCCAAGAGCTAAGGAGCTATTTTTTAAGGAGAGAGGCCAGCGGAGCACATGTGCGTGCGTATTGTGCAAGAGACAGAGGTTATAAATTAGAAGATTATACATAACCCATCATTCATTAGCTAAATATAAGGCTAATACTGCATTGAATGTATTACCTGAAAGAGGTAGCGTGGGACATCTATATATAGGGCTATATATATCAATCTTGAACAGGATTATTTATTTTAGATGTCATTTGAAACGAGTTGATAAGACTGCGAGAGAGTGCTTGCGCGTGCACTGATTTAAAGCACCGATATTTGAGTGATAGGCTGTTTTAAAACTCTGCAGCTGTAATAAAAAAAGATATATCTTTACAATTACAACATAAGGTTGCAGAGAAAACAATCTATGACTTGGGTGGCTGAAGTCTTTGACAATGTTTAAGGCCTTCCTCTGACACCGCCTGGTATAGAGGTTTCTGGATGACAGGAAGCTTGGCCACAGTGATGTACTGGGCCGTACTCACTACACGCTGTGTGTGTGTGTGTGTCTGTGTGTGTGTGTAAACGTGAAATTGATTGGGGCAGATGTTGCAGATGGCCCATGCTACAGATGGCCAGTCAGAGTCAGTCCAGTCCTGTCCTGTGTTATCTTGGCTGGCTGATCATTAGACATGCCGGCCTCTCTCTGTCCTCCTCAGGCTCCTGCTCCCCAGCTGCTACTGACGCCATTGTTCCTTCATACACTGCTGCTGGGGATGTTTGTGTGTGTTTGTGTGTGTGTGTGTTGGTGGGCACTCAGGCCTATGAGTTTGAGAAAGCTCTATCAGGTGTGTGTGAGTCGGTGTGAATGTGTGTGTAATTTAGCCAGTGTTTATGTGAGCACAAGAAATGGGGAGAGAAGGAGACAAGAAAGTGTGTTGTATGACCATATGTGTATGACCCTGTGTTCATATGATCCTTATGTCAGATGCGGGTAAGGAGGAGGCGTAAAGGAAGGGGGGGTGGGGTATTTTAAGCATGCTGGCAGGCGCCCTGGCCCTCCGCTCTGACCCTGCCCACCTCCTGGCCTTCTGGCCCCGACAGTTATTAACTGACGAAATGACCGCACCTCCTGTTGCTCTTTGGCCTCTTAAGACACACTGTGTGTGTGTGTGTGTGTGTGCGTGCGTGCGTGCGTGCGTGTGTGTGGATATCCAAATGTTAGTATTTGATTACTTATGTTCTATCGCGTCATTCTGATTGGTAGATAGTCAATAGCAAAATATTTTATTAATTTATTTTATTTTTGAACTTTGACTATCTGGATATCTGAAAAAATTTCACGATATTATTTGAATAGTAAAATAATTTAAAATACCCATCCCTTATGTGTGTGTGTGTGTGTGTGTGTGTGTGTGTGTGTGTGTGTGTGGTAGGGGCTGCTTCTTAAGACAGAGGGCCAAGGGTCAGACAATAAGGCGCCGCCTAACAGCTTGTGTTTGACTGACACGCAGTCTCAAGACAACACACATGCTGGCAGACATGGCCTGCTGTCACTGAGTGTGTGTGTAAAACATGTCTGCAGTGTCGTAATTAAAGGACGCTCTCCCGCTCTCTGCCTCACTCTTTATCTCCCTCTTTCTCTCTCTCTCTCTCTCTCTCTCTCTCTGTCTCTCTGTCTCTCTCTCTTTCTCCACCCCTCTCGCTTCCCCCCTCTCTCTCTGTCTCTCTCTCTTTCTTACCTCCCCTCTCTCTTTCCCTCTGTCTATCTCTCTCCCTCTCTCTGTCTCTCTCTGTCTCTCTCCCTCTCTCTGTCTCTCTCTCTCTCCTCCCCCCTCTTGATCTCTCTCTCTGTCCCTCTCTGTCCCTCTCTGTCCCTGTCTCTCTCTCTCTGTCTCTCTCTCTCTCTCTCTCTCTCTCTCTGTCTGTCCCTCTCAGTCCCTGTCTCTCTCTCTCTCTTTCTCTCTCTCTCTCTCTCTCTCTCTCTCTCTCTCTCTCTCTCTCTCTCTCTCTGTCTGTCCCTCTCAGTCCCTGTCTCTCTCTCTTTCTCTCTCTCTCTCTCGCTCTCTGTCTCTCTTTCTCTGTCTCTCTCCCTCCCTCTCTCTCCTCTCTAACTGCCTTATGATGACATGGTCACTGTGGTGTCATGTGTTACTGGAGTGTTATTGTGTTTCACTGCTCCATTCGCATAGTGTTTTTCAGTCTATAGTAACGGGCAAGGTGATTGTTTTGCGGTTTGTCTGAATTACGTTATTTACGTTGACATTTATCGAATTGAAACCCCTTTCATTAAGACAGCAAGAGAGCACATTATCACGAGTTCAACAAAGAGTCTGGTGAGAGTCCTTTCCTCTCCACGTTCGTCTGTCAGTTCGTCTGTCAGGTCTGTGTTTGTGGACCTTCCGCTGCTGCTGACAGATCAACAGGAAGCCATTTGTAAGAGGGGGGCTGTTGAGCATCACTGTAGTCACGACAACGCTTACCCAATTACTGGCTAGGCTTGCTCTGTCCCTCCATCTCTATCTTTCTCTTTCTTCTCTCTCTTGCGGTCTCTTTCTCTATATTTCTCTAACTTTCTCTATCTTTCTCTCTCTCTCTCTCTCTCTCTCTCTCTCTCTCTCTCTCTCTCTCTCTCTCTCTCTCTCTCTCTCTCTCTCTCTGTCTGTCTGGACTAAATGATCCTTTCTCTCTTTGTCTCTGTCCGCTTACTCTTTCTATTAACCCTAGTAGTTCTGTGGTTTTCATGCAACAGGAGTGGGGAGGGTTGACTGTGCGTACTGTGATTACACACCTCAGGAAGGCGCGTGTGTGTGTGTGTGTGTGTCTATGCTTGTGTTTGTGTGTGCCTGCCTGCCTCTGTGTGTGTATGATTCATGTGTATGTACGCCAGCTGAGCACACTGTGTCCTTTGGTGAGCGGTCATGTCTCGGTCACAAACAGCATCAGACAACCCGGTCAGCCAGGTCAGTATGTCCTGGTCCTGAAGCGACGGTGGTCGTTGCCCAGAAACATGTGACTGTAACATTGATCTAAAGAAGCCAGGCTAGGATGCTCCTTTTCCAGCACAGGTCTGTTATACAGTATCTCCTAATAGAACAAGGAAGTGGATTGGACACTCACAGGGTTTATGGTCTCATTCAGTTGACATGGAGGAGACAGAGTGTTTGTGTTTTTTTCTGCCTGCTTACTTCTGTGCACGGGTGTGTGTTTGCACGCCTGTGCGTGTGTGTGTGTGTGTGTGTGTGTGTGTGTGTGTGTGTGTGTGTGTGTGTGTGTGTGTGTGTGTGTGTCTGTTTGTGTTTGTGTGTGCCTGCCTGCCTCTGTGTGTGTATGATTCACGTGTCCCTTGGCTGTCCTCCTGCCCAGTGTGGTGCTTCATTGAAAGCCCTGGAGCTGAATGGAGAGAGGGCAGCCCTCCAGACCCTCCAGCAGAGCGCCCAGCTGCCCAGCTGCCCAGCAGCCCCACCTAGGGCTCTCCACTCTGGGCTCAGCCCGCTGACCTGTCACCTGCTGCCCTGGAGGTCAGTGTCCTGGGGTGATAGTGCTGCACGCTAGTTAGGGATGCTGTTTCATCTCTGGCTGTGTGCTGGCTATTTGGAATAGCCTACACGCAATAAAGATCTAAAGTCAGACTTACTGGAGCTACAGCCATGTTAGGATAATATACTTCAACAAATTACCATTCATTTAACAAGTCCTTTAAAATGATATACAACCACATACTGCAGCTACACACCTACCAGTTAGCCTAGATGTTACACGACAAGCCATCACACAGGGTAAATCCATTTGAATTCAATCCCTTTTGTTTTAAAACAAAACATTCCCTACATGTTTGCCCATGGAAGAAGTGGTCAGAAAGTGACTTTTTAGACCTGAATGCCAAAACATAAAGAGATAGAGGTGCTCAGATCGACCCATTTCAATCATAGAAATACAATTCATAGAATGGACCTATCCCTTCAGACCAATTTATCTGGTACACCAGTCAAGTGTGAATTGAAGTTGTAATTTCTAATTACTACCAAAAAATATGGCCCCATTCAAGTCATTTTGTCACGCCCTGACCTTAGAGAACTTGTTTTATTCTCTATTTTGTTAGGTCAGGGTGTGACTTGGGTGGGCATATCTATATGTCTATTTCTTTGTTGGCCCAGTATGGTTCCCAATCAGAGGCAGCTATTTATCATTGTCTCTGATTGGGGATCATACTCAGGCAGCCCTTTTTCCCACCTGTGATTGTGGGATCTTGTTTTTGCTTAGGTGCTGTGTTGCCTGCAGAACTTTACGGTCGTTTTTGTATTTTGTTGTTTTGACGGTGTTCATTTGAAAATAAAGGAATATGCTCGCCTACCACGCTGCACCTTGGTCCATTTCTAACGACGAGCGTAACACATTTACTTACGTCTGGACCTCCAACCATTTTTGTGGTATCATTTGAAAGTTTCAATTTGATTCCCATTTTAGTACATTTATCAGCCTAAACACGACACCCACCCTGTATTCAAGAGCATGTTGTGTCTCAAACGATGGTGGGCACAAAACCACAAAAACCTCAGATGAAGTAAAACATTTTTTTTTCAGCAAATCATGAAATAGTTTGACAACCCTGTTTCTTAAGCTTTTAAATGATATCATTCTCCACCGTTTATCTTGTCCAGTGATGAAGACATGGATGTCTCATGGTATGGCGGGGTATGCAAAAGAGGTCAACATTGAGCACTTTAATTGAGCACTTTAATCCAAGAAGTAACTTTCTGAGTACTCCTACAATGGGCAAATATGTATGGAAGATTTTGTTCAAATCAAAAGTGGTGCTGTCAAAAAGTGATGGAATTCAAATGGATTTACCCAACAATAAATTCAGCAGCCTGATCACTAGAAATAGACTTCAATTCCGGACGTTTGAAAAGGTCCCCAAAATGTTAATATATGCCTCCCTCGGCACGCACAAACATTTTTGAAAAACAAATGCCCAGCACTGAGCGCAAACTCATGATGCTCGGAGCATGCAGCTTAGACCTCAGTTCACAATGCTCTATCAAGCCGTGAGAATACTTGATAACAGTTGATAGAAACAGTGCCTTGTTTTTAATTATTTTGTTTTAAGACCACCCCAAACCATAGCCCTAACCTTAACCACTTGGAATGAATACCTAAACTGTTAACCTTTCATTTGTTTCTGTTTAAATCCCGTAACCACGAGGAATTAACCCTGTAACCACGCAGAATTAATGAGTCAAAATTTGAGGTTCATCAATATTACGGGAAACTCCGAGATCTTGTTGGAATTCAGTGTGTCACTGAGTAAGGCAAAATGCCTCATGGTTTATGCTTATTTCAACCATCGATGTTGTGTAAATGTTTTGACAGTCAGTCATAGTCACAGTACCCTTGAGCAGCTAGCTACATACGTGCTGTAGAAACATCATTTTGATTTTGCTGATTTTGTGGTTCAACTTTTCAAGCATCACCATTAGTAAACTATGTGTACGGGAATGCGCAGACACCCGTTATGTCATGCTTATAAGGGCTTGTAAAGTGTTATAAAGCTTGTATGTATGCCAATTCTGAGCGTGACTAGAACTCTTGTGGTTCACGTGCTCATACAGCGTTCTTGTAATTAGCCATCAGTCCTCTTGTACCGTTATCAGGCCACACAAGCACACACACACAAACACATCTCCTAACGCTGTTGTTAGTTGCTAATGAAGCCCCTCTCTGTCCAGTTGAGAGATACTGGGAGATAAACAACGGCTTCTGGGACATCCTGTTTATCACTCAGCGTTCTGCTCCAGGGGTCCACGCAAGGTTAAACGCCCTGTAATGCTGTTAGCTAGTGCTCCAAATTTTTGTTTCTCTTTCTCTCATCTCTGTTCTCTTTATAGCTTGTTTTCCATGACCATGTCTCTTTTCTTTCTCTTTCTCTCTGCGCGAAAACTACAAGGGGCTCTCTGTTTTCCTCTAAAACCCTGATGTCGGACTCGTCTCTCTCCCTCTCTCCTCTATCCTCCTCCGGCTCTCGCCCTCCCTCATTTTAGGCTACCCCCTCCCTCTGTTCTTTTATTCCCTCTCTCTCTGTCGCTTTAAATATTTAAACAGCTCAATTAGCGTGGTACCTGATGCCAATGAGACAAGGGGCCTTTTATGTTCAACCATCTGTCTGTGTGTGTGAGTGTGTGTGTGCGCGCGCACGCACGCATGCCTTAGCTTCTTTGCTAGACTTGTACGTACTGTACAAGTAAACAAGCTTGGACACTCGGACACTGGTGGTCAGTCTCTTTGCCCCCGATGTGTTCCCTCTTCTCTATATGGAAACCCTTTACACAGAGCCCCATTGACCACCCCAATAACTTCTGGAGCCCACATTACAGACGTCAGTAGAGAAGGAATGTGATACATTGTCCCTCCACCATTAGGGAAAACCCACTGGCCTTTAGACAGACCCACAGAGAGAATACAACCAGTTGTATGTGTGTGTGTCTGTGTGTCTGTGTGTGTGTGTGTGTGTGTGTGTGTGTGTGTGTGTGTGTGTGTGTGTGTGTGTGTGTGTGTGTGTGTGTGTGTGTGTGTGTGTGTGTTGGGCTACAGCACGTTTTTCTTTGTTTCTTTCGAGGACTCCAATATACAACTGTACAGTCTTTCAACCATGAATAACAATACACACTCCCGTCAATAGTACATTGATCTCACCAAGGGAATTACATGGTCAAATGTGACACCTGAAGCCAATAGATGTCTAGAGCTACAGTAACATAATGATAATGACCATGGATTAGATATACAGTGCTTTTGGAAAGTATTCAGACCACTTGACTTTTTCCCACATTTTGTTACGTTTGAAATGTATCAAATTGTTTGTTTTCCTTATCTACACACAATACCCCATAATGACGAAGCAAAAACAGGATTTTAGACATTTTTGCAAATTTATTACAAATAAAAAAGGGAAATATCACATTTACCTAAGTATTCAGACTCTTTACTCGGCACTTTGTTGAAGCACATTTGGCAGCGATTACAGCCTTGAGTCTTCTTGGGTATGATGCTACAAGCTTGGCACACCTGTATTTGTGGAGTTTCTCCCATTCATCTCTGCAGATTCTCTCAAGCTTTGTCAGGTTGGATGGGGAGCGTTGCTGCACAGCTATTTTCAGGTCTCTACAGAGATGTTCGATCGGGTTCAAGTCCGGGCTCTAGCTGGGCCACTCAAGGACATTCAGAGACTTGTCCCGAAGTCACTCCTGCGTTGTCTTGGCTGTGTGCTTGGGGTTGTTGTCCTGTTGGAAGGTGAACCTTCACCCCAGTCTGAGGTCCTGAGCACTCTGGAGCAGGTTTTCATCAAGGATCTCTGTACTTTGCTCCGTTCATCATTCCCTCAATCCTGACTAGTCTCCCAGTCCTTGCCGCTGAAAAATATCCCCACAGCATGATGCTGCCACCACCGTGCTTCACTGTAGTGATGGTGCCAGGTTTCCTCCAGATGTGATGTTTGGCATTCAGACAAAATAGTTCAATCTTGGTTTCATCAGACGAGAGAATCTTGTTTCTCATGGTCAGAGAGTCCTTTAAGTGCGTTTTGGCAAACTCCAAGCAGGCTATCATGTGCCTTTTACTGAGGAGTGGCTTCCATCTGGCCACTCTACCATAAAGGCCTGATTGGTGGAGTAGGGCAGAGATGGTTGTCCTTCTGGAAGGTTTGGCCATCTCCACAGAGGAACTCTGGAGCTTTGTCTAGTGACCATCAGGTTCTTGGTCCTCCCTGACCAAGGCTCTTCTCCCCCGATTGCTCAGTTTGTTCTGGCTGCCAATGATGGAGGCCACTGTGTTATTGGGGACCTTCGATGCTGCAGACATTCTTTTCGTAACCTTCCCCAGATCTGTGCCTCGGCACAATCCTGTCTCGGAGCGCTACGGACAATTCCTTCGACCTCATCGCTTGGTTTTTGCTCTGACATGCACTGTCAACTGTGGGACCTTATATAGACAGTTGTGTACCTTTCCAAATCATGTCCAATCAATTGAATTTACCACAGGTGGACTCAAATCAAGTTGGAGAAATATCTCAAGAATGATCAATGGAAACAGGATGCACCTGAGCTCAATTTCAAGTCTCATAGCAAAGGGTCTGACTACTCATGTAAAAACTTTTTTTTCTTTTTATACATTGGCAAAAAATTATGAAACCTGTTTTCACTTTGTCATTATGGGGTATTGTGTGTAGATTGATGAGAAAAATAACTACACTGCTCAAAAAAATAAAGGGAACACTTAAACAACACAATGTAACTCCAAGTCAATCACACTTCTGTGAAATCAAACTGTCCACTTAGGAAGCAACACTGATTGACAATAAATTTCACATGCTGTTGTGCAAATGGAATAGACAACAGGTGGAAATTATAGGCAATTAGCAAGACACCCCCAATAAAGGAGTGGTTCTGCAGGTGGTGACCACAGACCACTTCTCAGTTCCTATGCTTCCTGGCTGATATTTTGGTCACTTTTGAATGCTGGCGGTGCTTTCACTCTAGTGGTAGCATGAGACGGAGTCTACAACCCACACAAGTGGCTCAGGTAGTGCAGCTCATCCAGGATGGCACATCAATGCGAGCTGTGGCAAGAAGGTTTGCTGTGTCTGTCAGCGTAGTGTCCAGAGCATGGAGGTGCTACCAGGAGACAGGCCAGTACATCAGGAGACGTGGAGGAGGCCGTAGGAGGGCAACAACCCAGCAGCAGGACCGCTACCTCCGCCTTTGTGCAAGGAGGAGCAGGAGGAGCACTGCCAGAGCCCTGCAAAATGACCTCCAGCAGGCCACAAATGTGCATGTGTCTGCTCAAACGGTCAGAAACAGACTCCATGAGGGTGGTATGAGGGCCTGATGTCCACAGGTGGGGGTTGAGCTTACAGCCCAACACCGTGCAGGACGTTTGGAATTTGCCAGAGAACACCAAGATTGGCAAATTCGCCACTGGCGCCCTGTGCTCTTCACAGATGAAAGCAGGTTCACACTGAGCACATGTGACAGATGTGACAGAGTCTGGAGACGCCGTGGAGAACGTTCTGCTACCTGCAACATCCTCCAGCATGACCGGTTTGGCGGTGGGTCAGTCATGGTGTGGGGTGGCATTTCTTTGGGGGGCCGCACAGCCCTCCATGTGCTCGCCAGAGGTAGCCTGACTGCCATTAGGTACCGAGATGAGATCCTCAGACCCCTTGTGAGACCATATGCTGGTGCGGTTGGCCCTGGGTTCCTCCTAATGCAAGACAATGCTAGACCTCATGTGTCTGGAGTGTGTCAGCAGTTCCTGCAAGAGGAAGGCATTGATGCTATGGACTGGCCCGCTCGTTCCCCAGACCTGAATCCAATTGAGCATATCTGGGACATCATGTCTCGCTCCATCCACCAACGCCACGTTGCACCACAGACTGTCCAGGAGTTGGCAGATGCTTTAGTCCAGGTCTGGGAGGAGATCCCTCAGGAGACCATCCGCCACCTCATCAGGAGCATGCCCAGGCGTTGTAGGGAGGTCATACAGGCACGTGGAGGCCACACACACTACTGAGCCTCATTTTGACTTGTTTTAAGGACATTACATCAAAGTTGGATCAGCCTGTAGTGTGGTTTTCCACTTTAATTTTGAGTGTGACTCCAAATCCAGACCTCCATGGGTTGATAAATTGGATTTCCATTGATTATTTTTGTGTGATTTTGTTGTCAGCACATTCAACTATGTAAAGGAAAAAAGTATTTAATAAGATTATTTAATTCATTCAGATCTAGGATGTGCTATTTTAGTGTTCCCTTTATTTTTTTGAGCAGTGTATTTTGAATACTTTCTGAATACACTGTATATAGCTTTCCCAGGTGCTCAAAGCTCTTTACATTACTCCCACTGACTGTGTTAATGAGTAGTGAGAACTAGCAGACAGAGATCGCTTTGGCCCTCTAGGCAGGACTGGAGCTGGATGTGTACCACTGCTGTTCATCCACTGTTGGTTGTTGACCTAGAGAGCGATAGAGAGAGACACTAGGGCACCGGGACTTGTAGAGTTAACCTTTAATAACCTTTCTGTTCTATTAGCCAGGCAAATAATACGTTTGTTCTAAATATCGCTCCCTTTTATTTGGCCCCTGAACCAAACCAAACCCCGAGTCATCAGACAGGGTCAGAGTGGGAAAGCAGGGAGCGTTCTTCTGCTCCAGATCATCATTCTAATCCTGAGATGCTCTGATCTGTTCATCTGAACATTTGATTTATTTACTCATTACTGGAAGGAAAATAATGAGTCACCTTTGTCCACATTCAGAGGCCTGCTATCGTTGTGTGCATGTTTGTGTGTATGTCTGTGTGTGTGTGTGTATGTGTATGTGTGTGTCTACTGACTTGTCTTTGTTGATTAAAGGGAATTGCAGTATAAATCGCCCAGGGTGAATGGACCCATACAAGGTTCAATAACCGGAAGATATCATGGGATGGGGTAATGTGTGTGTGTGCGTATGTGCATGTTTGTGATAAAGGGGTCGACCACACAGTTAATTATCACTTGGCCCCTGGCATAAAGTGAGCCCAGTTATTTTAGATCTGCCATCCTTTATACTGTCTATGCTGTATAAAACTCTGACGTGGGACTCGTCTCTCTCTCTCTCTGTGTCCCCCAATATATCTTCTTTCTTGGGTAAATCCTCCAACTATCTCACCCTCATAGTTAGAGAGAGACGCTAATATCATAGATGACTCCTGCCGTCTAATTTCACCGCTCTAGCTACAGCGTGAATCAGCTACTAACACAGCCTCTTAAACTGTGTTGTTGATAGACACAAACTCTTGGAGGAAGATAGACATTACAACAAGTGGTTGTGATCACAAGAAACAACCAATGCATTTCTTCATCAAAACTCTTCGATGTACGCTCAAGCAGTCTCCCATAGCTCTACGCTATAAGCCGCTGTCACCATTTTCTGGCGTGTGTTCTGAGTGCTTTTGTCTCTTCTTGTGTGTGTTTCTGGGCGCAGCAAGAGAATCAGTCAGTCAAGAGAAAGTTTGTTTGTGTATCTGTGTCCGTGCACGTGGGTAAGTGTGTCTCTGTTTGTGCGTATCTCTAAGTATGTGTGTGTGTGTGTGGGGGGGGGGGTTGTGGTTGGAGGTGGGCTGTTGTTAGGTTAGCGACTTAGTGTGTTACTGGTGGGGTGGGGGTTATTGATTGGTTGGGTAAGGGTGTTTCGGAGCGGTTGATTGGGTGAGGATGGGCTGAGCGAGCGGTAGACAGACGTGAGGTGAGGAGGTCAAACCCAGACGCCACAGGGGGATTTCTACACCGTCACCCCGCCCCCCCCGATCTTCTTCACCCGCAAATCTGATTAAACAACACACTATTGCTTTCTTTACACCCCCCCTCCATGTCCCCCTCTCCTCTTGCTGCTCCTCTGTGACCCCCAGCCTACTCAAGACCCTGTTGGTGATATTTAAGATGCCCCTACGGCCTCTATGCTTAGATAACCCCCACCCCCTCACACAACAGAATACCCAAACACACACATTCTTTGCCCTAACTGCCCCCTTTCCACACGCACGCACCCAGGACCCCGCACGTGTACACACACTCTCTCCTGAGAAACGCACTCTCTCCTGAGAACCCACACGCTCCCTCTATCTCTGGCCTGCCTGACCCCACGTCCAGCCGTGGCAGGGTCGACCATAAGAACCACGTAATCCTCCCCAGCTGAGGGTCTACCTCGGTGGGCTACATCGGCAGCTACGCCTCAGAGCAGTACGCATGGACGAGCCTGTGTGTGTGTGTGTGTGTGTTTGTTCGTGATGTGTGTGTTCATGCACGATTGACTGTGTCTTATATGTGCGAGTGTGCTCTGCATGTGTGTTCACGCATGGATGACGTGTGTGTTTGCGCTTTTATGTCTTCGTCTATGTATGCGTGTGTGTGCTTGAGCGTGCTTGTGTGTAGATGCATTTTTGTGTCTTTGACTGGTTTTGGCTGTGTGTGTGTGTGTGTGATAGTGCATGCACATGTGTGAGTTTGTGTCAATGTGTGTGTGTGTGTGTTTGTCTCTTTCTATGTGTGTGTGTGGTGTGTGAGTGTGTGTGTATGAACGATTGTGCACGCGTGTGTTTCCGAGCAAGTGGGGGGAGGGGCTAATGAATAATTCATGAGGTGGGCAGGGAGAAGACAAGGGGGCGGTAGCAGATGGAGGATCTGTGTTTGTGAGGATGTTTGTGTGGATGTGGAACGAACCAGAGCGAGGACAGAGACAGACACAGAGAGAGAGAGAGAGAGAGAGAGAGAGAGAGAGAGAGAGAGAAAAAATAGAGTGTGAAAGAGAGAGGAGGCATCAGTCTTTCTATAGCGTTATCAAATTAACTTGCCCTGTGTTCTGTTTCTTCCTGTGTGTGTGACTGGAGGACAATCTGTCAGTCGGTTTTATTTCAGTCGGTTTTATTTCCTGGATCTGGATGTACCAGGGGGGACGTTTCGTGACATAACACTGAGCCCAGAGGACCAGACTAGGACTTCCTGTGATGGGGAAGCAGTATTCTCTAGGGGAGCACAATTTCACCTGATCAGGAACCCTCCACTGATCGGTAATCTGTCTCTCTTCAGAGATGTCTGTTTGTAATTGTGTGTGTGTGTGTGTGTGTGTGTGTGTGTGTGTGTGTGTGTGTGTGTGTGTGTGTGTGTGTGTGTGTGTGTGTGTGTGTGTGTGTGCTGTCTGTGTGTGTGTGTGTGTGTGTGTGTGTGTGTGTGTGTGTGTGTGTGTGTGTGTGTGTGTGTGTGTGTGTGTGTGTGTGTGTGTGTGTGCTGTCTGTGCCCGGCAGAAAGATGCTTTTGTTAGAGTGCTCCACTATGTGTGTTTCAAAGGCTGTCATAGAGATGGTAAGTGTGTGTGCTCTCATTTGCAGAGCTCTCATATTGCCGCTGTGTATGTGTGTGTTTGCATATGGACGTTTCATTCATATTTCCATATTGTGGTTATGCGTGTTCACTCTACCGTGCTTTGGCGGGGAAAAAAACGCTTTTTTTTTTAACAATTTGGGATATTATCATACAATAATGTTTTCGTTCATGGTCATGAAAAATCCTTACAATCCTCTTTTGAGGAACGCTGACAACGGTTTTTGTTGTTGTTGTTGTCATACGTGGTTCCATTTTGTCCTGTGGTGTTTGTCTTTAACGAAAGCAAGTTGTTTCATTTTTACGAACCGGAATGGAGCCTAACCAATAATCAAATCATTGAAGTAGCCCAGGTGCATGTCTAATTACTGCCTTCTCAGATTTGTCTGGTGCTCTGTTGTTAGAAGGATGTTCCGCTGTGTTCTAAGCTTTGTGAGGTAGAAAGGACATTCACCCATGACCCATGCGCTAGTTAAAATGAAGAATAACAGCGTGTGCCGTGTCAATACTGCCGCACGCACTGATCGGTCTGTCTGACACGGTTTGATTGCTGTTATTGATCATGTCTTTGGGACCACAGGCGACATGCTGCCTCGATCAACCATATCAGTCTAGTGTAAATGTCGCTGCTGCCCGTTGCCCGTCGTACTCTGTCTCTCTAACAATGGTCATTCATACTTTGTCTGTCTGTACTGAGTGATTGTGTGTTGCCTGGTCTGGCGTGTCTGTGTGACAGGAGGTTGGTGGCACCTCAATTGGGGAGGACGGGCTCATAGTAATGGCTGGAACAGAGTACATGGAATGGTTAAATGGAATGGTATCGAACTGATCAAATACATGGTTTCCGTGTTTGATGCCATACCATTCACTTCGTTCCAGCCATTATGATGAGCCGTCCTCCCCTCAGCAGCCCCCTGTGATCGGTGTGCACTGTCTATGGCTACTCCATCTGCCTCTGTTAGAAACCTGGTGATGCCATTGTCATACCACTCCCCTGCATGTGTGTGCACATGAGTGTGTGTTTCTGTGTGTGTGTGTGTGTGTGTGTGTGTGTGTGTGTGTGTGTGTGTGTGTGTGTGTGTGTGTGTGTGTGTGTGTGTGTGTGTGTGTGTGTGTGTGTGTGTGTGTGTGTGTGTGTGTGTCACAGTAATCTGCCTATGGCTTCTTGTCTCTCCCAGTGTGTTTGGTAATATGTTGATGCTGCTGTCTTGGTGTTTGTGTGTGTGTTCTGTGATGTCAGCGGTGTTCCAGCTTTGAGCTGTTGTCAGACAGATGAGAGATCTTTGCGTCAGAACTCTCCTTAGCTGACCGTTAGTCAGACACACATTGGAAGAGACAAGAATCTATCAGCAGGTTAACACACACATGAAAACAGACACACACATGAAAACAGACACACACATGAAAACAGACACACACACACACGAAAACAGACACACACATGAAAACAGACACACACACACACACACATGAAAACAGACACACACACGAAAACAGACACACACACACACGCACACGAAAACAGACACACACACACACACGAAAACAGACACACACACATGAAAACAGACACACACATGAAAACAGACACACACACACACACACACACACACATGAAAACAGACACACACACACACACACATGAAAACAGACACACACATGAAAACAGACACACACATGAAAACAGACACACACATGAAAACAGACACACACACACACACACATGAAAATAGACACACACATGAAAACAGACACACACACACAAAAACAGACACACACACGAAAACAGACACACACACACTTGTGCATAATCAAGCAGACATACCTACACACACATGCGCTCACATTTGTATGCATATACTAATGGCCATACTTGTCTGTCCATCAAACTCGATAATGACGTTACTCCAAGGTAGGGTGGACGTTGCACATGGAGTGCTGATACCGCCACCACAATCATGAACAAGCGCTGGCAACTGACAATTTCAATCCGGCTTTGGAATCATTCACAATCACAGGGTTCCCTATCCTATGTTTTCCAATTCATCAAGTAACACGCAAAAACAAGAGCATGGCTGGGTCAGGTTTACGACTGACATGGTAGAGGGTGGTGTGTGCACTGCACAATGGGGTAGTGTGTGTGTCTCTCTGCCTGTCCGTGTGTGTGTGCTTGTGTAAGTGAGCGTTATTGTGTTACAGTGGGGTTCTTAGACACTGTGTGTGTGTGGAGGGTTATTGCGTACATTGGGAGTAGCGGGTCAGAGAGAGAAAGAGAGAGGAGAGAGAGTGGAGGGAGAGTGGAGAGAGAGATGGAGAGAGGGAGGGGAGCGAGAGACAGGGGAGAGAAAGAGAGGGGGGAGAGAGAAGGGGGGAGAGAGAGTGGAGAGAGAGACAGATGGGGAGAGGGAGGGGAGAGAAAGAGAGAGGAGAGAGAGTGGAGAGAGAGACAGCGGGGAGAGAGGGGGGAGAGAAAGAGAGAGGAGAGAGAGTAGAGAGAGAGACAGATGGGGAGAGAGAGGGGAGAGAAAGAGAGAGAGAGAGTGGAGAGAGAGAGGGGAGAGAGAGAGGGGAGAGAAATAGAGGGGGAGAGAGAAGGGGGAGAGAGAGTGGAGAGAGAGCCAGATGGGGAGAGGGAGGGGAGAGAAAGAGAGAGGAGAGAGAGTGGAGAGAGAGACAGACGGGGAGAGAGAGGGGAGAGAAAGAGAGAGGAGAGAGAGTAGAGAGAGAGACAGATGGGGAGAGAAAGAGAGAGGAGAGAGATGGGGAGAGGGAGGGGAGAGAGTGGAGAGAGAGAGGGGGAGAGAGGGGAGAGAAAGAGAGGGGAGAGAGAGAGAGAGGGGCGAGAGAGAGAGGGGGAGAGAGGGGGAGATAAAGAGAGGGGAGAGAAAGAGACGGGAGAGAGAGAGTGTGAGAGAGAGAGGAGAGAAAGAGAGCCTCATCCTTTGTTCCTAGGCGGTAGGAGGAAGAGGTTAATGTAGCCAGCGAGAGAGAGAGATAGAGAGAGGACAGAGGAGGGGAGAGGCCTAATGGATCCAGACGGCCTTTCACTGTTAATATTTGGACTGGAGCCTTCAAATCAACCTCACCCCCCCTTTCTCTGCTCACCCTTCTCTCCATTCCTCCATCCCCCCCATCTCAACTACCCTTGCGGGCAGATGCAAACATATTCTCACTATAGGACTGGCCATTTTTCTCTTCAATAGACAGGGGAAAGAGACCGTAGATGTCAGTCCAGTATGCATAGTGTCTGAGGTATACTGGGACTCACCATTTGTCACAGTGATATGGTGTATTGCAGGGCCACAGAATATTGTAGGCATGTTGTGTTCATGTGTTTATATGTCTGTGTGAGAGTTCACGTCTATCTCTCTCTCTCAATTGCCTCCTCTAACGCTTTATTTTATCACCCCCCTCGCCACACATCCCTCTCCTTGTTTTGTTTACCCCCTCTCCTCATCCCTCCCTCCCCTCTCCATCCCTGCCATTCTAACCCCAGTTTTTTACGTAACAGATTTTTGCCGCTGACGACGCTCGTCTTCTGTCATAAAAAGTTAAGCTTTTCACCGCGTGTTTGTGTCACAACACCCGCTAAGCGTTTCCGTCCCATCGCGCTGGTCGTGTGTGTGTGTGTGTGTGTGTGTGTGTGTGTGTGTGTGTGTGTGTGTGTGTGTGTGTGTGTGTGTGTGTGTGTGTGTGTGTGTGTGTGTGTGTGTGTTGTCTGATAAACCCATCAACAGAATAAAAAAAACATATGCAACAAAAAGGCCAGTCAGAGGAAAAGCCCGCGTGTTAGAGCTTTAACTGACCACCAGCTTCTGAGTTGCAGGGAATGTTCCTTAGTGAATGTTCCTTAGTGAATGTTCCTTAGGGAATGTTCCTTAGTGAATGTTCCTTAGTGAATGTTCCTTAGTGAATGTTCCTTAGTGAATGTTCCTTAGTGAATGTTCCTTAGTGAATGTTCCTTAGGGAATGTTCCTTAGGGAATGTTCCTTAGTGAATGTTCCTTAGTGAATGTTCCTTAGGGAATGTTCCTTAGTGAATGTTCCTTAGTGAATGTTCCTTAGGGAATGTTCCTTAGTGAATGTTCCTTAGTGAATGTTCCTTAGGGAATGTTCCTTAGGGAATGTTCCTTAGTGAATGTTCCTTAGTGAATGTTCCTTAGGGAATGTTCCTTAGTGAATGTTCCTTAGTGAATGTTCCTTAGTGAATGTTCCTTAGGGAATGTTCCTTAGGGAATGTTCCTTAGGGAATGTTCCTTAGTGAATGTTCCTTAGTGAATGTTCCTTAGGGAATGTTCCTTAGTGAATGTTCTAGAGAACTGTTTTGTGTGTCACCGGGGAACACAGGAAGGTAACTCTCATTACCTGGCAACCCCCTGGTACAGCCAGGTAACCCGCGGTAACAGAAAAGATGAAAGGAGGAATTGATGAGGAGAGGAGAGGAGAAGGGGATGAATGAGGAGAACAGGAAGTCAGTCTTTTGTTCCCAAGGGATGCATCTGTTGTGCCTGTGAGCCAAGTGCTTAACCTACATTACTCAGTCTGTGTGTGTGTGTGTTGTCCATATGTTGTGTATGTTTGTGTTATTTATACTCAAAGCCCCCTGGTATACGGCTGCTACTGTAAGACGCACTATCAAACATTTACACTCCGTAGCATAGTCTACTGTAACACACCTGCTAAAAGCCCCAGGCAGCATGGTGATAACCTACATAGCTTCACTGACTGTCCAGATGTGTGTGTGTGTGTGTGTGTGTGTTTGTCGTGGATTGTAATCTCTACTGTAAGGCTCTCTCCCGCTTTCTCTCTGTCACTCTCTCTTTCTCTGTCTCTCTCTCCCCCCTCTCGCTCTCTGTCTCTCTCTCTATTCCTGTCTCTCTCTGTCTCTCTTTCTGATTGTGGCACAAAGAGAGAGATTGTTATGTTTTAAGGTTAATAAAATGATGTATACTGTGGGGTTCGTTAAGGTTACACTTCTGCCTGCCTGCCTGCCTGCCTGCCTGCCTGCCTGCCTGCCTGCCTGCCTGCCTGCCTGCCTGTCTGTCTGTCTGTCTGTGTGTGTGTGTGTGTGTGCTAACTTGTCATGACACAAATACTGCTTTGCTAAATATCACAATATACCAACACCCCTCCCCTCCACACGCCTCTCCCTCTCTTCTGTTCATTTCTCATCCCCTCTCCCTCTCTTCTGTTCATTTCTCATCCCCTCTCCCTCTCTTCTGTTCATTTCTCATCCCCTCTCCCTCTCTTCTGTTCATTTCTCATCCCCTCTCCCTCTCTTCTGTTCATTTCTCATCCCCTCTCCCTCTCTTCTGTTCATTTCTCATCCCCTCTCCCTCTCTTCTGTTCATTTCTCATCCCCTCTCCCTCTCTTCTGTTCATTTCTCATCCCCTCTCCCTCTCTTCTGTTCATTTCTCATCCCCTCTCCCTCTCTTCTGTTCATTTCTCATCCCCTCTCCCTCTCTTCTGTTCATTTCTCATCCCCTCTCCCTCTCTTCTCCACCAAACGTCTGAGGCTGAGACAGGACGCTTTATGAGTTTACTGTTGAGGTAAACAAAATACTGTAGATTGGTCTCCGAGACTGATGCTACTAGAGTACTCCTATGGTACTAATCTTAATTATGCTAATGACTGTGACATGGTGACCATAATGAAGGCTTTTCGTAGCGGTCGCCTGTTAATGTCTTTGTCTGAGAGGAACCACAGCCAACGTTTAGCTTCTCTGTCTGTTAGGACGGAGGGAGACTTAAGCCTTAAGATGATATTGAAGTCAAACAGACTGTTAGCGTTAAGAAAGAGCAGCTCATCAGAATGCGCATATATTATTCCCAGCCGTCCCCCTGACTAACTGTAGCAGCCCCCTCCTCCCGGCATCAGGAGACACACGCGCACGCACACACACACACACACACACACACACGCGCATGCACACACACACACACACACACCAACGCATTCACACACACACACACACGCACGCACACACACACACACACACACACACACACACACACACACACCAACGCATTCACACACACATGCGCGCACACACACGCGTGCGCACACACACACACACACACACACACATAGACACCGAAGCTTTCCTGCACACACACACACACACACACACACACACACACACACACACACACACACTTTGGGAATAATGCTGATGTTTGTAGCAGTTGGAGTAAAGGAAATATAGCCTACCATTGTCTGTGGGAAATTCTCTTTTTGAATACAAAGTAAATGTTTTAAAATAAGTAAAAGTTTTTTTAGTGCATTCTGATAGTATTTAGACCCATTGACTTTTTCCACATTTTGTTACGTTACAGCCTTATTCTGAAATTGATTAAATTGCTTTTTTCCTCATCAATCTACACATGATGACAAAGCAAAGTCCGGGCTCTGGTTGGGCCACTCAAGGACATTCAGAGACTTGTCCTGTAGCAACTCCTGCGTTGTCTTGACTGTGTGCTTGGGGTCATTGTCCTGTTGGAAGGTGAACCTTCACTCCAGTCTGAGGTCCTGAGCACTCTGGAGCAGGCTTTCATCAAAGAGCTCGCTGTACATTGCTCCGTTCATCATTCCCTCGATCCTGACTAGTCTCCCAGTCCTTGCCTCTGAAAAACATCCCCACAGCATGATGCTGCCATCATCATGCTTCAACTAAGGGATGGTACCAGGTTTCTTCCAGACTTAATGCTTGGCTGTCAGGCCAAAGAGTTCAATCTTGGTTTCATCAGATGAGAGACTCTTGTTTCTCATGGTCTGAGAGTCCTTTAAGTTCCTTTTGCCAAACTCCAAGCGGGTCTGAATACTTTCCGAAGGCACTGTATGTACACAGATACTGTAGTATTTTAGCATTTGACATTTGGTCTTTACTCAACCCTGCGTTAAAAGGCTACAGTCAGAATGTCTGGTAACCAGTTTATATGACATCTTCCCTGCGGTTATGCTACAGCAGATTGAGTTACTGCATAAACTGTGTTATATATCCACAACAGTTTATCCAAAGGCTATAACGCTTCAGACACATACATTCTAATGTATATTGGTGAAATCTGTCCAAGACGAATTACCGTTCGGGGACAATAAAGTTTATTTGATCTTATCTTATTTAATATGTCCCAGTGTGCTTTTTCCATTTCGCTCAATGACACAGTCAGTGGCTTCAGGCATGGACTCCGGATTTGATTGGCTTTGGTGTCAGTCATCTGTTGCCTGGTCTGCAGAAAAGCAGCGTCAACAGAAGTAATCACATTTACCCCAGCCAGTCCTCCCTCCTCAGCTAGAACAAAAGCCTGCTCATAGACAGTGCTTTAGTGGCAGACTCAGCGCACGTGTCCCAAGTGGCACCCTATTCCCTACATAGTGCACTACTTTTGACCAGAGCCCAATGGCAACCTATTCCCTATATAGTGCACTACTTTCATAAGTAGCCCATAGGTCTCTGGTCAGAAGCAGTGTGTTATATAGAGAATAGGGTAGGGGGACACATGCTCAGACTTACTCTCTATTGTGTTCTCTATACAGGGCTCTCCTAGTTCATCAACACTCAGAGTCTAACAGAACACTCAGTGAACGGAACTGATTACAATTACTGGAATTGGTGGCTCCATAAATACATAAGTACTTCCTGGTCTCTTAATGACATCATCACTACCTCATCCCACTTTATCTTATTCGACTTTACTGGCTGGTTGTGTGTGTGTGCTGATGATGGTGTGCTGTGAGTGAAAGGCAGTGTGCGGAATAGAGTTGGATAGAGGGCTCTTCTTTGCCATAACGCATTGCTTCTGTGACACCATGGGCAGCATTGTGGCACATGAGCCGTCTATCTAGTAGAGGAGAGATGTGCCTAGTGGCCTTAATTAGCTCCGGGGGAGGAGTGGTGAGTGTGCCTTGGGGTTTGGTGAGGCGAGAATAAGGGGGTAGGAGGAGGTTCTGGTGCTTGTTGTTATTCCGCTGATAGATTTCTGAGCCTTTAATTAATGGATTTGTCAGCAGCCTCAAAACCGCTCACCCTATTTTTAACCACACACACATGGACACTCACACAGGCACCTACACACAGGCACGCACTCACACACACACAACACACACACACACACGCATTCATACACACACACACACACACACACACACACACACACACACACACACACACACACGCTGCTGTCAGTCATTTTAGCGTCCTTTAAGGTGCCACCAACCTCCTGTGATGGACACACGTACACACGCTCACTCTTTTTGTTTCGCACAGACCACGCGCACCCACGCACACACACGCTCACACACATGCACTCTAAATCACACCTTTTAAACACTTCACAACCATCGCAGATGAACATAATCACATGCACACACACACACACACACACACACACACACACACACACACACACACATACTGCTGTCAGTCATTTTAGCACCGTAGTCCCTGGGGGTTCTAATCACACCTGCCTCCTCTATCACTTCTCTCTCTCCTCTCTAATCCCGGTCTGTTATCACAGAGAGAGGAGGGGAAGAGAGAGAGGGAGAGAGCCCTGGAGAGAGGGAAAAACAGACAGTAAATCTGACTTGGAAATAGATAAACAAGAGAGAAAGAGACAGAGGAAGAGGAGAAGAAATGGAGGGTACATTTGGGAAGGAGATGGAGCGGGAGTGGGGGATGAGTCTGTCTACAGTATGTGTCTGTCCCAAGAGGATGTAACGTAGGACAACTCAACAACCACCATGCTCTCACCAGAATTAACCAGATTACATCTGAAAAACGGCATTTTGTAGAAGGATGAGATGAAGAGATAGGGAGAAGGAGAGAGAGAGAGAGAAAGAGATGGAGAGAGGGAGGAGGTCCCAGGAGGAGGTAAAACTGCAGAACTCACCAGCCACTCCAGAATGGCTTTAATCACCACGGTAACCCCAGGCAGATGGGCCCACACTGGTAAATTAGGCCTCACAGCCATGCCCACACACATGCATGCATGCACGCACATGCGCACGCACACACACACACACACACACACACACACACACACACACACACACACACACACACACACACACACACACACACACACACACACACACACACTGGTCTCGCTTTGTGTGTTACATACTCTAGGGTCCCTCTAAGTGTGTGTGTTTCATACTCTATGGTCCCTTTATGTGTGTGTGTTACGTACTCTATGGTCCCTCTAAGTGTGTGTGTTTCATACTCTAGGGTCCCTTTATGTGTGTGTGTAACATACTCTAGGGTCCCTTTATGTTTGTGTTACATACTCTATGGTCCCTCTAAGTGTGTGTGTTACATACTCTATGGTCCCTCTAAGTGTTTGTGTTACATACTCTATGGTCCCTCTAAGTGTGTGTTTTACATACTATATGGTCCCTGTAAGTGTGTGTGTGTTACATACTCTATGGTCCCTGTAAGTGTGTGTGTGTTACATACTCTATGGTCCCTCTAAGTGTTTGTGTTACATACTCTATGGTCCCTGTAAGTGTGTGTGTGTTACATACTCTATGGTCCCTCTAAGTGTTTGTGTTACATACTCTATGGTCCCTCTCAGTGTGTGTTTTACATACTCTATGATCCCATCAAATGGAGCAGAGCCTCAGAGGGAGGTTCATTACTGATTCATGACTGGCCTATTCTGTGTGGCCATAGCCTAAAGTATCATTCTCATCCCAAACAATAACTGTAAGACAAAGGACATAGACATCAGTCAGTTAGCTTTGAGCAGCTGCTGGATACACAACTACAGTGTAAGTGTGTTCATTAAGAAAGAAAAACTCTGCACTTTGCATGACATGCCCCTGTGTGTAGATATTCATTCATTACGCGTGACCAACACACTGGAGAGCATGGCTGACTGTAAATCTGTAGATTACGTTTATCAGTGTTGTTTTCTCTGCCTGGTTTTAGTCAGTAAAATGCTGTATATTGACTGTTTCGGGGCAGGGGATTTTGTCTGTCTGAGAGATAAAGGAAATGTTTTGCTAGATGTTGGATCTTTCCTCAGTCGTAACCTCGGCAACCAGACATGACTGGAGGCAATCTTTGTTTTGTGTACCTTGTCTCTGAGTCAAGGGCAGGTGAGGTTCTCTCTGTACCACGCGCACGCACGTACACACACATACACAAACGAGCGTACGTACGTACGCCCGCCCGCACATACACACACGCACACACACGTACGTGACTGAGATGCAGGGGTTTGATAATGGGGAACACACCTCTAGCAGCACACTCCCGCTGGGGTTAGCCTCCCCTTGGTGGGTTTGTTGCTAAGGAGCCTTGGCGACCAGGTCTCTCTCTATTGGATGAAGTGGGACTGGGGGTGAGGAAGGGGGAGGAGAGGGGAGGAGGAAGTGAGACCCAGATGTGATAATGAGCTGGTGTGCTGTTTTTCCATTTCTGCTAGGGAGAGAGGGAGCGAGTTGGGATAAGCGAGAGAGGGGGGATAAATGAGAGTATGGTGGGGAAGTGGATGAAGAGAAAGATGGAGAGACAGGGAGAAGGTGGAAAGGAGGGAGATGGGGAAAGAAGGAGTGCGTAAGGAATAGAACGAAAGAGAGACTGAGGGACAGGGTGAGCAGAGAGGAGCGATAAAGAGGAGAGGATAAAGTAGAGAGTGAGAGGCAGAGGCAGAAAAGGGAGAGGTTATTTAAAGAGAGACCGAGGGACAGGGTGAGCAGAGAGGAGAGATAAAGAGGAGAGGATAAAGTAGAGAGTGAGAGGCAGAGGCAGAAAAGGGAGAGGTTATTTAAAGAGAGACCGAGGGACAGGGTGAGCAGAGAGGAGCGATAAAGAGGAGAGGATAAAGTAGAGAGTGAGAGGCAGAGGCAGAAAAGGGAGAGGTTATTTAAAGAGAGCGAGGGAGACAGAGTCAGACAGGGGCCAGACAAACCCCTCAAATTGATTTGGTTTCCAGAATCGAGCCATGCCTTTGTTTTTCAGCTAGCCCTTTTCAACACGCGCACACACACACTTCAGCTCTAATCATCTGTGTTTACATAGCAGAGATCCATTACCTTCAACCCTCTGTTCCTTGGTCAGTGTAGAGCTGTAGGACTCCTCTCTTGTAGACTTTACTAAACCAGTCTCTACCTCACTCAGTAGTATGGGTCTTCCAGAGCTGGTTTCTCTGAAAGCGGAAGTGCCTCCCATAGCAAAGATGGAAGTCTCAATCTCATGGTCTTGGTGTGTGTGTATGTCTTGAGACTACACATGTGGTCTGGGTGGTCTCGAGGGCTTCGGTCTAGGTTCTTAAACGGGTATTGTCTGGGTCTCGAGAGCTTCGGTCTAGGTTCTTAAACTGGTATTGTCTGGGTCTCGAGGGCTTCGGTCTAAGTTCTTAAACGGGTATTGTCTGGGTCTCGAGGGCTTCGGTCTACGTTCTTAAATGAGTATTGTCTGGGTCTCGAGGGCTTCGGTCTACGTTCTTAAACTGGTATTGTCTGGGTCTCGAGGTCTTCAGTCTAGGTTCTTAAACTGGTATTGTCTGGGTTGTGTTTTGGTTCTGGGTCTCTGATTTTCTGGTCTTGACTCCATCTCTGTTTCTATTGTGTCTGACAGGTTTATGAATAGTGTTTTCATGTAGAGGGATGACATCTCACCATGACTGAAGTGTTAGGAAGGAGCACCCAGGGCCACTCTCTCTCTCTCTCGATTTCTCTCTCTCTCTCTTTCTCTCAGGTTTCATCCTAGTGATGCCCAGGCTTGTCTGCCAGTTTATAATGGGTTGAATAAAGGGGCATCATGTCCTTTGTGTAAGTGGCTGCTTATGTCTTCATTTGCATGCAAGGTTGCCCTCTCGAGTGAATATGTGCTTGCGTGACTTTGTGAATTTCTTGTCCTTTGTCTTTGTGTCTGTGTTATGTATGCATAATTGCTTCATAACACACATGAGCTTCATGCTAAAGGTGAGAGGGGTCTGGGTTAGGGGGGGCGATAGAAGGGTGGAGGGGAGTCTTTAATATTTTAGAGAGGGGAGATGTTTGTCAAGTCATGTAGCAGAAGTAGACAGAACAACTGTCTGTCACTTAGCATATCCCTTAAAGTGTGTGTGCGTGTGCGTGTGCGTGTGTGTGTGTGCGTGCGTGCGTGTGCGTGCGTGTGTGTGTGTGCGTGCGTGTGTGTTAGCTTCCCAGGTCAAGTGAGTCAAGTCCAGTCAAATATCTTCACGCCAAGTGATCATTTTACTTTAAGTTAGCTTGTCTGTTATTCTATGCCATTACATATGCTAGCCGCCAGGCCACTGTCAGTTGTCAGTTATACCCATGGTTAACACAGTTAGTTATTTGTCAGTGGTTATACAGTTATTTGTCAGTCATACCAGTGGTTCTGAGGCTTTCAGTCATGACCCAGTAGATGAAGAATACTGTATATCTAAGCCACTACACAGCAGTGCATCCAGCGTACCGAGACACCATTTGGGAAACAGTGATTTGCCCGGGGAGCTGTTTTCTCTCTACGTCAATGTCTTTATGCATAAGATTTCGATTTAGCCTCACGTGTCTCCAAGTTCAAATTCAGAGTAGCTCAAGAGTGTTAAAGTGCGTGTAAGTATTACCCTAGTTTTCTTAACCTAGTTGTGATTACTGTTAAAAGCCGTGAGTTAATAAATCATGGGCCTGTGACTTTACACGAGCTATTCACGAGTGCAGAAGGACAATGCGGGTAAAAAGGCCCCAGCGTAGTCCTGTTCATTCATCATTCGTTCATATGTTCATTCATTCATTTCAATGTATGCTAGTAGAGCATTCGTTAGGCTGCTGTGTGTGTGTGTGTGTGTGTGTGTGTGTGTGTGTGTGTGTGTGGGTGAACACTCCGACCCAGATCTTACACACGCCTGGAGGAGAGACCTCATGGTTGCTTCTTTAGACTACATCTCCGCATCTGGTGGAATCATGGAGCCTAGTCACTCACCTCTCTGTCCTCCGTCTCTCTCTCTCTCTTTCTCTCTCTCTCTCTCTCCCTCCCTCCGTCTCTCTCTCTCTTCCTCCATCGCTTTCTTGCTCTACCCCTCTCTCTCTCTCTCTCTCTCTTTCTCTCTCTCTCTTCCTCCATCGCTTTCTCTCTCTCTACCTCTCTCTTTCTCTCTCTCTCCCTCCCTCTGTCTCTCTCTCTCTTCCTCCATCGCTTTCTGTCTCTCTACCCCTCTCTCTCTCTCTGTCTCATTTTCTCTGCCCGCCCAGCTTCCCCTATCTGTGGCTGTCTCTATCTCCACTTATCCTACTTTCTTTCTAGCCCTCTCCCTCACTCTCTCTCCTTCTTCCCTCCACATTTGTGTGATGGGCAGAAGTTGACAGGGCGAAGCAAAGAGATGGGAGTTCTTCTACGCTGTCTCTGCCAACCGTGTTACAGTGATGTAGATCACAAATCCTCCTCTTTCCAAGGTTTGTATTACACATCCTTCACTGAACCCAGACTTGTGTATTTTCCCAAAGACACACATGATATCTTGTCCAGCCCTTCTGATTGAGGCACCATGCTGTTGCAGCTTGGTTCGGCTGCCAGGTTGAAATAGATTTAACGCCCGTGTGTGTGTTACTGTGTGTGTGTACCTCTGTGCGCATGTGTGTGTGTCGCCGCAGGCGGCCCAGTCATCATTTATTAACGAGGCTCATAAAGCCCGGGCAGTTGGACACAGGAAGTGCTTTAGCTTGCATCACTCCAGGAACCCTGTGATTGATTTATCTGGGATGGAGCGACTTGATGCTTCCTCATGTCCCCCTCAGGGCTGGAGAGAGAGAGACACACACACACACAGATATACAGACACATACTGTCCACGCACACACAAACACACATCATTTTGTCCTTCCTCCTATCTCCATCTGTCTGTTCCTCCTCCTGAACTTTCTCTGTTCCCTACATTGGCATCATATATTAGTCATTAACCAGAGACTTACAATGAATGTACACTTTGTTGTTGTTGCGGTAAACCATCCTTTCCTGTCGAACGTTTTCTGTCTCTCTCTCTCTTCCTCTCGTCATCTCTCTCGTCTCCTCCTTTTCCTCTTTCCTCTCTCCCCCCTGTCCTCATCCTCGACATGTCCCTTCTCTCTCCTTTCCTCCCTCCCCTCCCCCTATCCCCTCCCCTCTTCTTCTCTCCCCTCATCCTCTCCTCCATTAAAACTAGGTCATTCTGCAACAAAGTACCAGCGCTCCTGCCAAGCATGACATCCACACACCCTGCGCCTGGCAACCGCTTGTTTATCCTCCCCTTCCTTCATCTTCTCTGTCGTCCATCCCCTCCATCTTACCTTCCCTCGGGTCACTACTGCTCAGTTTGCAGTCGGACTTGGTGCTGTGCTCTTTGGTAGCTGGATCTTGCTGTAGCCAAGGAGAGCAAGATACTAGAGACGCGCGCATAGAAACACATACAGGTATAAACGTATGCTGCCCTATAGGCTCCACTTAAAACCATCACTATGGTAACAGGAGTATGATGTCATTGAGGTAGAATGTTTGATCCCTGACTCATTACTGTGTGACCTCTGACTTGTGGCTCAGCTTTCACGGCCACACCTTCCCTGCAAGTGTGTGTGTGTGTGTTTATTGGAGGGGATGTGTCTGCGCTGTCCAAAGACCACTGGTAATGGACAGGGTCAAAGGTTAGGCCAGGAGGCCAATGGCGAGGGATGAGAGAGCACACTCGAACACGTCCTCTCACCCACTCTCCCTACACTGGAAAAGGGTATGGGGGTTGGATAGTGAGAGACACAAACATGAGGAAATAGCAGGTGATAGACTGGACCGCCATCTCCTTGTCTATCACACACACACATGCACGCACGCACACACACGCACACACACGCACACACTAACACACACACACTACACACTAACACACACACACACACACACACACACACACACACACACACACACACACACACACACACACACACACACACACACACAGAGAGACAGACACTACTCAGCCAAGGTGTTTGGGTGGTTGTGGCTATAGGGTTTGTGTCTAGGTTTTTCGACAACAGTAGCGGTCCCGTCTCCACACAGACTCCACACAGTGTGTGTTGCTCATGCTTAACTGGCTGCGAGTGTTTTTTCATGTCCCCATAACTCTTGGTAGGAGTCCCTGGTGGATGGTAAATGTGAATACATGGAGGACAATGAACGTGTATTCCCCTCTGTCTGTGTCTTACTGCCCCACTCCATTCTCTTCATGGCATGGCCCTATGGTGCCTGACTAACACACACACACACACACCCCCCATTACGGGGGTTCCTTTGCAGGCTTTGCTGGTTGACCCCTGGGGTGTGATTTAATACAGCACAGCCTAGTGATTACAGACTTCTGAGTAAGCTCCTGGTTCAATCTATCATCTTAGACTGTGTGTCACGTTTCACTACACGGTTTTAGTTTGACTTATTAAGCTTCATAATTGCACATTAAAAGTTCACTGAAGATGACTGTGGTTGATTCGTTGTTGTTGTTTTTATTACGGGTTAATTAGGAAAATCCTTTTTTTTTTTTTTACCGTGATCACGGCGAAAGGAATCGGTTTTCTGGTTAAAACAATATGGAGACTAAGCTCTGGTGCATAATCATTTAAAAATCTGATTTTCCCATTGATGCCCATCAATATAAATGGTCATGGTTTTGCTCTCTGGTCATAGTCTACATGTGATACTCAGATACTCAGTGTGGAAGTCCTAGACGTATGAGGGTTGTGTCAGGGGCCATGTGAATGACACACTCCCTGAGACCTGAGTGGGGAGGAGGGAAGGGGGGCTGGACTTTTTATGAAGGTCGGACGGTCGAGGGAGGTGGGGCGGAAGAGTGATGAGCGGCAGAGGGTGGACGGGCGACAGGGTGGATGGCTGGATGTGGAGAGGGATGTCACTCATTGCGCAGCTATCCCCTGGCCTGTTAGACTGATCTCTGGTCACGTATAGCTCGTGTGTGTTCCTCAGTAAAAACAGTGCAGGAGTAGGATGTCAGTAAAGTCCCCGTAGCCACACACGCATGCACACACACACACACACTGAACAAACAGATGAATGAGTCCATTGAGTCAAACTCTTACTAACCCCTCAAGTCAAAAGTCATAAATCCTGAGTAAGTTGCTCACCACTGTAGTACATTATACAAATCCTAAGCAACTTGGGAATGAACAGACACACACACACACACACACACACACACACACACACACACACACACACACACACACACACACACACACACACACACACACACACACACACACACACACAGTTCTGTGTGCCATGCCATCCACAGTGACTAGCTATGACCCTGTTAGCTAGCAGTGTAGCCTGGAGGCAGAGTGACTAGGGAAGTGTTGTGTTATGCCCTAATGCTACACTACTACTGCAGGCTTGCTCAGTACAGTGCACTCACTACCCATCTAGGGCACTGCTGTTCTGCCCTTCAGCCATGTTGGGCACTTAACCTAGAAAACCACTGCCCTAGTCGCCCAGCTGCTCAATCGACTCTGATACGGCCTCAAATAACGGAGTTCCACATGAACTCGGTGTCATAACGATGACTTAAAAAAAAACACGTTCGCATTTTGACGTGTGTTATGTCATTGTTACAACAGTGTTCTTTAGCCCTTATAAAGATTCATTCAATGATTGCTGAAGTGTGTGTGGGGGCGGGGCCCTGTGTGTGTTTACCATGGCCCTTGCAGACAAGGCATTTTGTCAAGGCATGGCATCTTTTGTCTGTGCGTGCATGCATGTGCATGTTTATGTGTGTGTAAGTTTGTATTTATGTGTGTAATGTGTGTGCGTGTGTGTGCGTGTGCGTGTGCGTGTGTGCGTGCGTGTGTGTGTGTGTCTCCCGTGGGGAGTTCTATGCGGTATACTCAGTGTTCTCTCCTCAGGGCTGTCTGTGCTTAAACAGCAATAAAGGCAAGAGAAAAAAGAGGGATGAGATCTTCTAGTCTTTTACATCTTCCCGGCCTGTGTGCTCTGCTGCTCCACTCTCTCTTTTCCAGTTGTTTCTCCCGTGGTGAGCATGCTGTAAACCTGGGGCCATGGCTGTAAACCTGGGGCCATGGCTGTAAACCTGGGGCCATGGCTGTAAACCTGGGGCCATGGCTGTAAACCTGGGGCCATGGCTGTAAATCTGGGGCCATGGCTGTAAATCTGGGGCCATGGCTGTAAACCTGGGGCCATGGCTGTAAACCTGGGGCCATGGCTGTAAACCTGGGGCCATGGCTGTAAACCTGGGGCCATGGCTGTAAATCTGGGGCCATGGCTGTAAATCTGGGGCCATGGCTGTAAACCTGGGGCCATGGCTGTAAACCTGGGGCCATGGCTGTAAACCTGGGGCCAAGGCTGTAAACCTGGGGCCATGGCTGTAAACCTGGGGCCATGGCTGTAAACCTGGGGCCATGGCTGTAAATCTGGGGCCATGGCTGTAAACCTGGGGCCATGGCTGTAAACCTGGGGCCATGGCTGTAAACCTGGGGCCATGGCTGTAAATCTGGGGCCATGGCTGCCTGGCTCACAGACAACACAGTTCTTTAAAAACACTCCATGAAACAACAGTGGCATGAGAGGAGTGTGTTTGGCTCTGTGTCAGATGCACAAGCATGCACACACACACTGTATCGACACACACACACAGTCCGAGGTGTGTAGTGTTTGTGAGGTATTCCTCTACTCCCTTACTGTCTTCCTGCGTTGAGGCAAACAAAGGGATAAGTGAAGCGTCAGCAGATCTGAATAGAAAGAGAGGGTTTTTTGGTACTGAGCTTCTGAGACTCCTCGTTTTCCACTGATTTTCCACATGAATCATCTAAATGTGTATTTTTTCTCTCTTTCTCCCTTTACAGGTCTGAGCAGTTAGCGTTTTAATCAGCGAGGACACAGAGGGTTTCGTCGACACATTGACGTAAGTCTCAGAAGCATTGTGTCTGTCTGTGTCTGTCTGTGTGCGTGCATGCATGCGTGCGTGTGCATTCATGCATGCGTGTGTCTTGATGTTCACTGGTCTTTGTCCAGACCTTGTCTCTCCCCCTCAGACTGATCCGACCCTGACAGGCCTGTCTGTCTGTCTGTCTGTCTGTCTGTCTGTCTGTCTGTCTGTCTGTCTGTCTGTCTGTCTGTCTGTCTGTCTGTCTGTCTGTCTGTCTGTCTGTCTGTCTGTCTGTCTGTCTGTCTGTCTGTCTGTCTGTCTGTCTGTCTGTCTGTGGGCTGTCTATTTGTCTGTCAGCTATTGTTGTCTGCTTCACCTCAATCCAACTGTGTGTGCTTTCACGTGTGTGTGTGTGTGTGTGTGTCTGTACTGTGACAGCTGAGGAGCTGGTAAGGTGAAAGGAGCAACCGAGTGTTTCAATTCAGACGATTTCAGCTTTTATTCATTTTTTTGGGGGGGGGGTAAAAGTGTAAAAGTGTAGGATTGGAGGGGTGCATGTGGATGTGCCTTGGATGTGTGTCTGAGACCCGTCTTTACTGTGTGACTGTGTAGTGGGGTGGAATGGGGTGGTTTGGGGGGCTGAGGGTAATTGTGTGTGATGGGTACTGGGGTATTTTTAGAGCTGGAACAGGGGACGCTGCCTCTGGCCTGACTGGGGGAGAAGGGAGGGAGGCAGGGGTAGTTAGTGTGTCAATGCCTAGGGCCCTGCCACTGTCTGAAAGAGACAGACCAGGGCAGAGAGATAGAGAGAAAAAGAGATGGAGAGAGGGGGGGATAAATAGAAAGGCAGAGAGAGAGGGGGGAAAGGGAAATTGAGAGAACAATAAATAGAGAGAGAGAGAGAGTCAAAGCACTAGATCAACACTCATAGTCTTGGATACAGTCTACAGTCTAGATGTCATGTATTACCCATCCACAGATGGGCCTTCTTACTTTAGCTCTCAGGGGGGAAAATGGCCTCTCCAAAACACTCTTCTGTGTTCTAACAAAGCAGAGTGTCACAGATAAATTGCATGCCACCATAAACTGAAATAGCTCTACCGGGCGAGATCACTCCAGCTGCTAATGCACACCTGCACCAGGTTGTGAAGGGTAGAGAGACTACATGCCAGCAGAGACAGAGAGATAGCAAGTTTAACTGCACTACCTGCTATTCCAATCTGTTAGCCTGTGTAATAGGGGGTTGGAATAGCTAATTGGGGATGGTGGGGGGGGGGGGGGGGGGGGCTTTAGGTGCATTAGGCACACACTCGCACTTCGCACTCTCAGGCACGCACACACACACACACACACACCACACACACACACACACACACACACACACACACACACACACACACACACACACACACACACACACACCCCCTCCACTACACCAAAGCTTATTAATTTCACCTACTCAGCCCTGTCTCTGAGGTCCATTATCCCACAAGAGCTCCATTAGCCTTCATCACGTACCCTCAGAATGGCATAATGGAACAACCCATTACCGTCACACCACCAGATCAGGTAGCAATGACACGGGTGGAGCAACAGCAACGGAGGGTGGAAAACATACACTACATGACCAAACGTATGTGGACACCTGCTTGTCGAACATCACATTTCAAAATCGGGGACAATATGGAGTTGGTGCCCCCTTTGCTGCTATAACAGCCTTCACTCTTCTGGGAAGGCTTTCCATTATATGTTGGAACATTGCTGCGGGGACTTGTTTCCATTCAGCCACAAGAGCATTAGTGAGGTCGGGCACGCAGTCAGCGTTCCAATTCATCCCAAAGGTTTTCGATGGGGTTGAGGTCAGGCTCTGTGCAGGCCAGTCAAGATCTTCCACACCGGGCATTGTCATGCTGAAACCGGAAAAGGGCCTTCTCCAAACTGTTGCCACAAAGTTGGAAGCACAGAATTGTCTAGAATGTCATTGTACGCTGTAGCGTTAAGATTTCCCTTCACTGGAACTAAGGGGCCTAGCCGGAACCATTAAGAACAGCCGCAGACCATTATTCCTCCTCCACCAACTTTACAGTTGGCACTATGCATTCGGGCAGGTAGCGTTCGCCTAGCATCCGTCAAACCCAGATAAGTCCATTGGACTGACAGATGGTGAATCGTGATTCATCATTCCATAGAACACGTTGCCACTGCTCCAGAGTCCAATGGAGGCGAGCTTTACACCACTCCAGCTAACGCTTTGCATTGCGCATGGTGATCACAGGCTTGTGTGCGGCTGCTCAGCCATGGAAACCCATTTCATGAAGCTTTCATGAAGCTTCCCAACAACAGCACTTACAGTAGACCAGGGTAGCTCTAGCAGGGCAGAAATTTGACGAACTGACTTGTTGCCATGATGAAAGCAACTGAGCTCTTCAGGAAGACCATTTTTCTGGCAGTGTTTGTCTATGGAGATTGCATGGCTGTGTGCTCGATTTTATGCACCTGTCAGCAACGGGTGTGGCTGAAATAGCCTAATCCACTAATTTTAAGGGGTGTCCACATACTTTTGTATATATAGTGTATTTGCCTGGGACTGGTAAATGCTCTGTATATAAATAAATGGAGACAAAGGCTGCACATCCCAAATGGCAACCTATTCCCTATGTGGTGCACTACTTTTGACCTGGGAACAGAAGTCTCCGGTCAAAAGTAGTCCACTGTATAGGGAATCAGGTGCCATTTGGGACGCATTCTCTAAGAGCAGTTGATGGGACATGGATCCATTTGGACAGATAGTCTCAACACATCAAATATTTATAAAATGGATGCCGTAACCAGTGTCACACAAAATATGAAAGGCAGAAATAGCTGTAGAATCCTTTCAAATAAATCACACCAAGTCCTCCTACCAAGGAAATGATTAGAAAACTAAGAAATCTAAACTGAATATCCCCTGAATATACTTTACGGCAGAAGCTTATTTTAAACAGTTGTACTTATGAATTATAAAGTGTATTATTTCAATGGGGATAAGTGACATAGGGTTTATTTTAAGAAATTGCCTTTTTTAAATAATGGAAGAAAATGTGCATAATTTAGATAGTAATTCTGCATAATAGTGTAATTTAGCATGCTAGTTTTCCGCTTAATTGATGCTAATTGTCGTAATTTTTATACTTTGGTTAATGTCGTTATCTGTATAATGTTCATGGTGAATATTCAAATCCGCTTCCAATGCCTTTTTACTGATCCCACACACACACACACATGGACGCAGTCACACACACACAAATGCACACACACACACACACACATTTGCAAACTACGGAACTCACACACACTGAAGAGCACAGGCATACACACAATGGAGTGGACACATGAACAGAATCTGCAGCTACACATATACTAGCTTATCAGCGAATCAGATAGCAACTCACACCCACCTACCTCGCTGCACCCATGCTGAGCCCGGACTGAGCCTGCTGTCCTCGCTCACCTTCTTTCCTGCAGCCGGGACTTAGCTCCCGTCTCCACCCAACAGCCATGGCCTGCTCCACACTGAGCCCTGACCTTGCATCCTCCATTGCTGTTGACCGGGCCATGTTCCTAACTGCGATCTTCCTATCGTCACATTCTAGGTCACGTACGTCCACCAGCACCTCCGTTCCTACTCCACCACCATCAGGACATGCCTCAGCGGCCTCCAATGCGTGCAGAACACGCTCCTACTCAGGGGCATCCGTAAGAGGCAACCACCATCAACAGCGACCCATCACCTTCAATATCCCCTCCGTCAGTATCACTGCTCTCAGGACGCTTCCCGTATCCTCACACTCACCATCTTCAGTTTCCTTCTCTGCACCACTTCCACTACCGTTCTCTTCGGAGCCTCTGTTCAGACAGAGACCTCCCCATCACCAGACGCAGGTTCCAATCATGCCTGAAGTCATCCGAACCCGACTACAATTACATCTACTCAAACCCAATTGCATGTCCGATATGCCCAACAAACCCTCATCGGCCCACATCTGATTTCACCACGTCTGAGATCAACCTCCACCATCACCCGCTAGCCAACGCACCAACAATCCAGCCCTCCAGAAACTTCCGGCAAATCCTCATGCCCACATTCGTGCACATTCGACAAGCAGAAGGCTAAAACCCTTATGTACACCTCCAGTTGGCTGGATGTTCCTTTTGGGCGGACCAGCTCAACCTCAGGCAACGACCGGGGGCTGTCCTCGCCAGTATGCTTAGCATAACCACAAATCACGACTTGGGGGCTGACCCTGTCGGCAAACTCCGATCCACGACCGGGGGCTGGCATCCCCGACCACCATCCATAGCAAAATCTATCAACAACGTCCCTTTCTGACATGTTTGTCAGATGGCGAGAAGCTGAACTCCTGAAACCAGGCAGAACTTAGCCTTGGTGACAGTATGTTTCCTCTCTTGCCATCTCCTTATGGAAACGTCATGGTAAACATTATTTGCCCGACAATGACAGCAATGGAGTTGGCAAGAGCACAAACAGATCTGGAGCCAGGCTAGGCAGAACTAGCCATGCCCTTCCAGCAGGGATATACACTGACCCTTCTGTTCTCTAATAGAAGATAAACCAATTCAAGGCTTTCCTCTGTGATTCCACATTAGTGAAATCAACTCTTATCTTATCTTTGGTGTGGAGGACAAAAGGAAGATCACACTTAAACATACTGTAGCTGCGCTCATTTTATGGCTTGATCTGTTATGAAGTGCTGTTTGTTCTTATTCTCAAGGAGGACACACACAACACACACACACACTCCAGAAGCCAAAAGAAGTTGGTTTTCAATGCCAGGTCGAGCATAGCTACATCTGACTTTGGGATCAAAAATACCTGTTGCACCAACCAAAATAAGACTCGTCGTAGCTAAGTCCGCCGTAAGCAATACTCGTTCATGAGATGTGATGCGCCATAACGATGGTTGCTAGGCAGCGCCTGTTACTAGGCTGTTACCGTCCTTGTGGCCGTTCTAAACTTTGCGAGGCATGTCCCATCACTTCGCAAAGCCCACCACTATGCATGCACGTTTTCTTAACCACAACTGGCTGGATCAATCAATAATCACTGTGGGAATGAATATCGCTAAATTATGAAAATATTGGAATAAAGTAGGCTAATGCCATTGAAGACATTTGTCATATTGTTGCTTACTGAAATTCCCAGTCATCCGACCATTTTAAATACTTTAAAGAATTGCCATATGGTCAACTACAATTTCAGCACAGTTATGATTGGGACAGTGTTACCGCGCTGCTTTGAGACAAGAGTGGGGACTTGTCTTGATAAACCAATCAATGTCAGATTTTTGTTTTCACGGAATCTCTATTTGGATATTTCGGTTTGGAAAATGTTGCTAAATGAATCTTTAGTCTAATTTGCTTGTCTAACAGTGTTATTAGAACGGTAGGGCAGACAGCAGGGTAGACTTACCCCAGGTTTCCACCCCTAGGGCCCAGTGATAGAACTAGTCCTGACCTGATTGTTGTGAAGCCTCTGTAAACTACTGCATATCTACTAGGTCACCTCTGTTTATGTGCATCTGCTAGGTCACCTAGAAAAGCCAATAACCTATATCTGCAACGCAGCCCTACATTCTTAGGAAAAAAAGTGCTATCTAGAACCTAAAGGGGTTCTGTCTCCATAGGAGAACCATTTGAAGAACACTTTTTGTTTCCAGGTAGAACCCTTTTGGTTCCAGGTAGAACTATTTTGGGTTCCATGTAGAGCTCTTTCTACAGAGGGTTCTGCTTGGAACCAAAACAGGTTCTACCTGGGACCAAAAAGGGTTATTCTAATGGTTCTCCTATGGAGCCCCTTTTGGGAACCCTTTTTTTCTAAGAGTGTATATTAGGATCTTTACTAATTTAGAGAGTGTAGATACTAGTATGCTATAGGGGGAACTATAGTGACCTATATTGATGCTCTCACGTGCATGTGATACTGGAGAAAAGGAAAGAGCGAGACAGTGTTGGGGAGTAGAGCAAGACATTCATTTCATATGTGTCTTTCCTTTGTTTTCTGTTTTCTGCCTCTGTGTGGTCATCAGTGCATTCATCCATGGGCTCACGAGTGGCACACTGCATCTCAGTGCTAGAGGTGTCACTACAGACCCTGGTTCGACTCCAGGCTGTATCACATCCGGCTGTGATTGGGAGTCCCATAGGGCGACGCACAATTGGCACAGCGTCGTCCCGGTTGGGGTTGGCTGGAGTAGGCCATCATTGTAAATAAGAATTTGTTCTTAACTGACTAGCCTAGTTAAATACAGGTTAAATTTTTTAAAAAGAAGTGCGTGTGTGTGTGCACGCCCATCTGTGTGTGTGTGTGTGTCAGATGAAGCCAAAGGAATGCTGGAATATCTGTATCCTCCTCCCCAGGGGCAGATTAGGTATTTTGTAGCATGGTGTTTGGTTGACATATCACCAGATGGTTTATGCATGGGAGTGTGTGTGTGGGTCACGCACAGGTTTTGTATGAGAATTGGGTATTACCCCAGGGGTAACAAGCTGTTGTAGACTAATCGCTGTAAAATGCATCTATTATTTACAGTTTCCACTAAGTGTGGTTTATTTAAGTATATCGTCATTTAGTATTTCGTAATGTATTTAGTTGGTTGAAATGGAGGGGAATGTTGAATTAAAAGTCAGTGTCTTCAGCTGCTGTGTGATTGAGTGGGGTTGGTTAAGGGTCTGGGTTTGAGGGGCAGGGTGTATGGGGCTAGTGGGCTGAGATGGTACCCTCTTCTATGTTATGGTACTCTGGGTCTGGAGGCCGGGGGGTGTGGAGGAACAGGGCCCTGGGAGTCTTGACTATTGTGGAAGAAAGAGTGTCGGGGGGTTAGTGCTGGGCCTGGGGACTGGGGTACTGATTCTGGTACCAGTAATGGTTTGGGGTGATGTGGTAGTGGAGGAGAGGTGGATATTGGTCTGTGTGATATCTACATCTCTCCTCTCTCTGGAGCTTGTCTATGGGCAGCTCCCTCTGGGGAGCCAGGGCCTCAGCTTCAGATGTAGACCAGCCACACTCACACACTGAAAACACATCTCTCTCTCTCTCTCTCTCTCTCTCTCTCTCTCTCTCTCACATAGGTCAGAGACGTATCAGGAATTGTGACGGGAGAGGAGAAACAGAGGGGAGAGATGTTGGCGCAGGGCGGGCCTTGGGCCCTGTCTGTCATATCACTGGTCCTGCTGCTGTGGCAAGAAGTGTCTGCTATCAATGTTCCTCTCGATTGTAAGTCCAACAACCACATCACAAACACATAGCTGGCATTTATTACGGTAAAGCTACCATTTAGGTCGTTAAAAAAAGCATGCAACAACACCATTCTAACCCACTGGTGTAGAGACACCTAACTGTGACAGCTTTCAGAAGGAATTCCACAGCAAATCAATGTCTTTAATATACTGTAAGATCAAGTGATGTCAAAGATGTATAACTCAACACGGTGGTCCTGTCTTTACATCTGCGGATCTAGCTTCACAGCCAGTGATATCTTGAACAATAGGTTTGGAGCTCACCATCCCCCATCTTACACACTCGCACGCACGCACGCACGCCCACACACACACACACACACACACACACACACATACACACACACACACACACACACACACACGCACACGCACACGCACACGCACACACATGCACACACATGCACACACACACACATACACACACACATACACACACACACACACACGCACACGCACACACACACACACATGTACACACACGCACACACATGCACACACATGCACACACACACAATACTGATGGTACCTTATGGTAATAGCACTTTTTTTTCTTCATTATTTTGCTTTAAGCCTTCCCCGAACCATAGCCCTAACCTTAACCACTCTGAATGAATGCCTCAACTGTTACCCTTTGAGTTGTCTAATTGTGATGTTCATCCATAATACGTTGTATTTCGAAGGGACGCTATGAGATCTTGTTACACACACACTCCAATACCAGGCCATCGTAACATGTGTGAAAGCTCCCGACTCTAGTGTCCCATCGGACTGACTCCAGTGGGAATATGAAACAAAGACACAAAGTGAAAGAGAGCTAGCCTTTTCTCTCTCCTTTCGTTCTCGCTTTTTGTTAAAAAGGACAATAATAGTTGAGAATGTCTCACAGTGGCATTATGAAAAATGATTTGATAGCAGATAAAGCCCCATGGGCACCTGCTATGCGGTGGTCAAACACAGACATATGTGAGCACACACACACACACACACATACACACACACACACACACACACACACACACACACACACACACACACACACACACATACACACACACACACGCACACGCGCACACACCACTTATTGTCTACCTCTTTATGTGCCTCAAACACACAGGGTATGGACACACATTCACACACGGCCATCAGCTGTCATCACCTCTGTAGTCTCCACCTCATCTCCCCCCTACGGCGCCGTCTTTCTCAATGTCTCTTTATACCCCACAACCTTTCACCCGCGCCCTCAGGAAGCTCTATTGATTAGTGTCAGACAGAGGACACACACAACGGGGGGAGAGAGAGGGAGAGAGAAGCCCCCACAGAGAAAAATACATAATACCCTTGTAACCCCTTCGACCTCTCACAAATATATTCATCACCAGTGAGACAGAGATAAAGAGATGAGAAGAGTGAGAGAGAGAGGCAGAGAGAGGGAAAGCGAGACAGAGAGATGGAAAGAGAGACAGAGAGAGAGAGAGAGAGAAAAGGAGACAGAGATACAGAAAAGGGGCTGTCTGAAAACAGGTGATTTTACAGCCCTGGGGCCTTATTTATCCATTTTATGTATGCAGAAAATATGCCCCAAAACACGTGTCCACCTATTTTCATACAAAAGTTTCCATTTATAAAACAGAACTTTACGTGAGAATGTGCTTATCCTCCCACAAACTTTAGACCATGCCGACACACAGTTTCTAGTAGTTGAAGGATTGCGTTGCAAGAAGGCAAAAGTAGCATAGTAGCCTTGTGCAAACGGGGAATATATGATGACTTATTCTTTTTTTTAAATCAGGTAGCTAAATTTAATAACAAGATGGAATACTTTTCTGTTGGTGAGAAGCGCGAACGTCTTTTTTTAAATCTTTACTTTCTAAAATAATTAGAAATAGGCATTTATTTCCTATTATTTATTTCATTTCCATGATTGCAGAATTCTATTGATGAGGGTTGTCATGTCCTTCTTAGATTCTTTCCCTTCACCCTTCCCCTACCCCTCCTATGTGACCATGGCTTATTCTGACCAAATAAAAAGATCTGGGGGATTTGGTGTGTCACCTGTCTATGGGCAGCCATCCCCCCATAGCCTTGGAAACACACACACACACACACACACACACACACACACACACACACACACACACACACACACACACACACACACACACACACACACACACACACACACACACACACACACACACTAGGAACATTACATCAAGGGGAGGGTGAGGGACTCTCAATCAGACACACAGCCTTGGACCACTGTGTCAGCCATGGCCATTCCTAAAGAGTGCCATCAAGTCAACAAAAAACATCCGTTATGAAAATATATTATACACTTAAATATACTGTTTTGTGATAATTCATGCAGTGGGAAATAATGAAATATATGTGTATTTTAGTTTCTCAATTATAGTACTATCACAGATTGTCCCAAATGTCTGCCCACTGGGCACAGACATCAATTGAATGTTTATTCCACGTTGGTTCATTTAATTGAATTGACGTGGAAACAACGTCGATTCAACCAGTGTGTGTCCAGTGGGCGGGGTCTTCTTAGCTTGTTGTTATCGGACCATGCTGATGCTAGCAGGCTTTGACGATCATATAACCTCTCTCTTTTTCTCTATCTGCTGCCCGCTCCCTGAAAACCAACCGTGTCGCCATGTGGAATCTATCAACAGGTAAGTTTTCCATCTTATTGTGCTAATTTGTTTCAGGACATAGTCACAGTCAGTGTAGTCACTCAACTTTCTACGCAACTAGCTAATCGTATAACTAATGTAAATGTGCTTTAGCTACATAACATGGATATAACAGTAGAAAAACGTTTTGTTGAGTAGAATAACATTGTTACCACATCCTTTTCTTCTATGACATACTTACTCCATAACAATAGAACTGTTACTACTGTATGCGACTGGAACATTGTTGAATGCTGTAGACATGCTCTTGCTATAGGCCAATGTTTTAATGAACCCTCTAATATCACTAACAACAACTGCAACATCTATCTCTCGCCCTCTCTCTCTCTCTCTCTGTATATTTTCTTGCTCTCTCTGGGACTAACAGCAAAGATCCAGCAGGACCGTAAGTGTTTTTTTATTAACACAGTAGGGTCGTTCCACGAAATGAGTCCCTTTTGGGTAGTGTAACTCATTTTAACATTCCGTCATAAAGATCACACTTTCAATTTAGTAATGAACATGTTTCCCATCTCAAGAGGTTAAAAAATTAAAAATACTATAGTAAGTGCCTATTAAGTGCCAAATTAAATCAGCCATATATTTGTAACAGGGGGAATGGAAGCTTGTTGTGTGGAACTGGGAGGGGCAATTGAATGCAAGCTTCACAACAACAACAACAATTTGTAAAACATTTATAGACTGTCAATCTATGTAACGGCCGTCGGGAGAGAGAGTAGACCAAGGCGCAGCGGAGTTAGTGTTCATCATGATTTTAATTGACGAAAGAACACTACACAAAACAAAATGAGAAAACTGACAGCCAAACAGTCCTGTCAGGTGCAAAACACTCAACAGAAACAATTACCCACAAAACCCAAAGGAAAAACATGCTCCTTGTGTGTGACTCCCAATCAGCAACAACGAACTTCAGCTGTGCCTGATTGGGAGCCACACACGGCCCAAAACAAAGAAATACAAAAAAACTAGAAAACGAACATAGAACGCCCACCCAATGTAACACCCTGGCCTAACCAAAATAAAGCACAAAAAACCCCTCTCTATGGCCAGGGCGTTACAATCTATGGGTAACAGGCATCCTGCTCGACCCACTCAGTGTTCCACCACAAACAAAAAACAGAAAATGGCCAAAAAGAGTAGAACGAGCTCACCTGCTTTTACACTAGGATTTTATGTTCAATGTTTCTTTTAAACAAAACATTAAAGGAATAGTCTGACCATATCAATTTTTAATTAATCACATAAAATAACACACAAAGTGCACAGATGGAAATGCTGGATTATTGCACTTTAGCAAGTCTTTATTAATATAAAAAAATCTGATTTTTAAAATTATTATTTTGACTCATTTTGTGGATCACCCCAGAAATGCTTCTGTTGTGTCTGTTATAAAACTCATTTAGTTTAAAGTTTTATTTGTCAAATGCACAAGTACAGTGAAATGCTTAACTTACAAGCCCTACCCAACAGCGCAGTTTTCAATATCAAAATAGTATAACTAATAATATATATACAGTACCAGTCAAAAGTTTGGATACACACCTACTCATTCAAAGGGTTTTCTTTATTTTTACTAATTTCTACATTGTAGAATAATAGTAAAGACATCAATACTATGAAATACCACATATGGAAACATGTAGTACCAAAAAAGTGTTAAACAAATCAAACTATATTTTATATTCTTCAAAGTAGCCACCCTTTGCCTTGATGACAGCTTTGCACACTCTTGGTATTATCTCTACCAGCATCACCTGGAATGCTTTTCCAACAGACTTGAAGGAGTTCCCACATATGCTGAGCACTTGTTGGCTGCTTTTCCTTCGTTCTGCAGTCAAACTCATCCCCAACCATCTCAATTGTGTTAAAGTCGGGTGATTGTGGAGGCCAGGTCATCTGATGCAGCACTCCATCATTCTCTTCCTTGGTCAAATAGCCCTTACACAGCCTGGAGGTGTGTTGGGCCTGTTAAAAAACAAATGATCCAACTAAGCGCAATCAGATAGGATGATCTGTTGCTGCAGAATGCTGTAGTAGCCATGCTGGTTAAGTGTGCCTTGAATTCTAAATAAATCACCAACAGTGTTACCATCAAAGCACCCCCACACCATCACACCTCCTCCTCCATGCTTCACAGTGGGAACTAAACATGCTGAGATCATCCGTTCACCTACTCTGCGTCTCACAAAGACACAGCAGTTGGAACCAAAAATCGCTAATTTGGCCTCATCAGACGATAGGACAGATTTCCACCAGTCTAATGTCCATAATATTGGTGTTTCTTGGCCAAAGCAAGTCATTTGGTAGTGGTTTCTTCGCAGCAATTCGACCACGAAGGTCTGATTCACACAGTTTCCTCTTAACAGTTGATGTTGAGATGTGTCTGTTACTTGAACTCTGTGAAACATTTATTTGTGCTGCAATTTCAGAGGCTGGTAACTCTAATGAACTTATCCTCTGCAGCAAGGTAACTCTGGGTCAAATCAAATCAAATCAAATGTATTTATATAGCCCTTCGTATATCAGCTGAAATCTCAAAGTGCTGTACAGAAACCCAGCCTAAAACCCCAAACAGCAAGCAATGCATGTGAAAGAGGCACGGTGGCTAGGAAAAACTCCCTAGGAAAAACTCCCTAGAAAGGCCAAAAACCTAGGAAGAAACCTAGAGAGGAACCAGGCTATGAGGGGTGGCCAGTCCTCTTCTGGCTGTGCCGGGTGGATATTATAACAGAACATGGTCAAGATGTTAAAATGTTCATAAATGACCAGCATGGTCAAATAATAATAATCATTGTAGTTGTCGAGGGTGCAACAAGCACGTCCGGTGAACAGGTCAGGGTTCCGTAGCCGCAGGCAGAACAGTTGAAACTGGAGCAGCAGCATGGCCAGGTGGACTGGGGACAGCAAGGAGTCATCATGCCAGGTAGTCCCGAGGCATGGTCCTAGGGCTCAGGTCCTCCGAGAGAAAGAAAGAAAGAGAGAAAGAGAGAATTAGAGAGAGCATATTTAAATTCACCCAGGACACCGGATAAGACAAGAGAATACTCCAGATGAAACAGACTGACCCTAGCCCCCCGGCACATAAACTACTGCAGCATAAATACTGGAGGCTGAGACAGGAGGGATCAGAAGACACTGTGGCCCCATCCGATGATACCCCCGGACAGGGCCAAACAGGCAGGATATAGGGTCATCCATTCCTGTGGCGGTCCTCATGAGAGCCAGTTTCATCATATCGTTCGATGGTTTTTGCGACTTCACTTGAAGAAACTTTCAACGTTCTTGAAATGTTCTGGATTGACAACCTTCATGTCTTAAAGTAATGATGGACTGTCATTTCTCTTTGCTCATTTGAGCTGTTCTTGCCATAATATGGACTTGGTCTTTTACCAAATAGGGCTATCTTCTATATACCACCCCTACCTTGTCACAACACAACTGATTGGCTCAAATGCATTGAGAAGGAAAAGAATGCCACAAATTAACTTTTAACAAGGCACACCTGTTAATTGAAATGCATTCCAGGTGACTACCTCATGAAGCTGGTTGAGAGAATGGGAAGTGTGCAAAGCCGTCATCAAGGCAAAGTGTGGCTACTTTGAAGAATCGAAAATAAAAAATATATTTTGATTTGTTTAACCATTTCTTGGTTACTACATGTAACGGCGTTGGTAGTCGTGGTTTAGGAATGAGGCGCAGGAAGCAACGAGCACAGGGAGTGTTGTTTTTTAATAACACTTTGAGAAAACAAAAACCAAAGTTCCCAAACACAGGGGAATAAATAAGGTGTGACAATGCCAAGCCGAACATGAATAAGACAGTCGGAAACAACAATTAATCCTGCACGAAAAGGAGCGGGCCAGCTAACCTAAATAGCCCCTCTAATGGCTAATTGACCACAGGTGTCTAAAATTAAAAAAAGGGAAAAGCAAAGGGAATCGGTGGCAGCTAATAGGCCGGTGACGACGACCGCCGAGCGCCACCCGAGCAGGAGGGGGCGCCACTGTCGGTGGGAATCGTGACACTACATGATTCCGTATGTGTTATTTCATAATATTGGTGTCTTCACTATTATTCTACAGTGTAGAAAATAGTAAAAATATCAAAAAACTCTTGAATGAGTAGGTGTGTCCAAACTTTTGACTGGTACTGTACATATATATATATATATATGGTACTGTACATACATAAATATATGTATGTCCAGTACCAGTCAAAAGTTTGGACACATCTACTCATTCAAGAGTTTTTTGATATTTTTACTTTTACTTATTTTCTACACTGTAGAATAATGGTGAAGACATCAATATTATGAAATAACACATACGGAATCATGTATATAATATATAATATAATACAAAAAACACAAGAAATAAGAAATAAGAGAGGGAGCTATATACAGGGTCAGTGCCATTAACAGATTTATATTGTGCAGGGATACTGGAGTATTTGATGGAAATATTTACAGTGCACTGGGAAAGTATTCAGACCCCTTAACTTTTTCCACATTTTGTTACGTTTCAGCCTTATTCTAAAATGGATTTAATTTTTTTAGATATATATTTTCCCCCCCCTCATCAATCTACACACAATAACCCACAATGACAAAGCAAAAAATGTTTTAGAAATTTTTGCAAAAGTATTAAAAAAAAAAAAAACTTACATTTCACATTTATGTTCAGTTGAAGTCAGAAGTTTACATACACCTAAACTCAGTTTTTCACAATTCCTGACATTTAACCCTTGTAAGAATTCCCTGTCTTAGGTCAGTTAGGATCACCACTTTATTTTAAGAATGTGAAATGTCAGAATAATAGTAGAGAGAATGATTTATTTCAGATTTAATTTCTTTAATCACATTCCCAGTGGGTCAGAAGTTTACATACACTCAATTAGTATTTGGTAGCATTGCCTTAAAATTGTTTAACATGGGTCAAACGTTTCGGGTAGCCTTCCACAAGCTTCCCACAATAAGTTGGGTGAATTTTGGCCCATTCCTCCTGACAGAGCTGGTGTAACTGAATCAGGTTTGTCGGCCTCCTTTCTCACTCAAGCATTTTCAGTTCTGCCCACAAATTTTCTATGGGATTGAGGTCAGGGCTTTGTGATGTCCACTTCAATACCTTGACTTTGTTGTCCTTAAGCCATTTTGCCACAACTTTGGAAGTATGCTTGGGGTCATTGTCCATTTAGAAGACCCATTTACGACCAAGCTTTAACTTCCTGACTGATGTCTTAATGTTGTTGCTTCAATATATCCACATAATTTTCCTCCCTCATGATGCCATCTATTTTGTGAAGTGCACCAGTCCCAGTCCCTCCTGCAGTAAAGCACCCCCACAACATGATGCTGCCAACCCCATGCTTCACGGTTGGGATGGTGTTCTTCGGCTTGCAAGTCTCCCCCTTTTTCCTCCAAACATAACGATGGCCAAACTGTTCTATTTTTGTTTCATCAGACCAGAGGACAATTCTCCAAAAAGTATGATATTTGTCCCTAGTGCAGTTGCAAACTATAGTCTGGTTTTTTTATGGCAGTTTTGGAGCAGTGGCTTCTTCCTTGTTGAGTGGCCCTTCAGGTTATGTCGATATAGGACTCGTTTTACTGTGGATATAGATACTTTTGTGCCTGTTTCCTCCAGCATATTCACAAGGTCCTTTGCTGTTGTTCTGGGATTGATTTGCACTTTTCGCACCAAAGTACGTTCATCTCTAGGAGGCAGAACGCGTCTCCTACCTGAGCGGTATGATGGCTGCGTGGTCCCATGGTGTTTATACTTGCGTACTATTGTTTGTACAGATGAACGTGGTACCTTCAGGAGGCCTTGGCTGATTTCTTTTGATTTTCCCATGATGTCAAGCAAAGAGGCACTGAGTTGGAAGGTAGGCCTTGAAATACATCCACAGGTGCACCTCCAATTGACTCAAATTATGTCAATTATCCTATCAGAAGCTTCTAAAGCCATGACATCATTTTCTGGAATTTTCCAAGCTGTTTAAAGGCACAGTCAACTTAAACTTCTGACCCACTGGAATTGTAATACAGTGAATTATAAGTGAAATAATTTGTCTGGTAACAATTGTTGGAAAATTACTTGTGTCATGCACAAAGTTGATGTCCTAACCGACTTGCCAAAACTATAGTTTGTTAACAAGAAATTTGTGGAGTGGTTGAAAAACGAGTTTCAATGACTCCAAACTAAGTGTATGTAAACGTCCGATTTCAACTGTAAGTATTCAGACCCTTTACTCGGTACTTTGTTGAAGCACCGTTGGCAGCAGTTACAGCCGCGAGTCTTCTTGGGTATGACACTACAAGCTTAGAACACCTGTATTTGGGGAGTTCCTCCCATTCTTCTCTGCAGATCCTCTCAAGCTCTGTCAGGTTGAATCGCTGCACAGCTATTTTCAGGTCTCTCCAGATATGTTTGATCGGGTATGGGCTCTGGATGGGCCACTCAAAGACATTCAGAGACTTTTCCTGAAGCCACTCCTGCGTTGTCATGGCTGTGTGCTTAGGGTTGTTGTCCTGTTGGAAGGTGAGCTTTCGCCCCAGTCCTAGGTCCTGAGTGCTCTGGAGCAGGTTTTCATTAAGGATCTCTCTGTACTTTGCTCCATTAATTTTTCCCTCGATCCTGACTAGTCACCCAGTCCCTGCTGCTGAAAAACATCCCCACAGCATGATGCTGCCACCACCATGCTTCACCGTAAGGATGGTGCCTGTTTCCTCCAGACGTGACGCTTGGCATTAAATCTTGGTTTCATCAGACCAGATAGTCTTGTTTCTCATGGTCTGAGAGTCTTTTAGGTGCCTTTTGGCAAACTCCAAGCGTGCTGTCATGTGCCTTTTACTGAGGAGTGGCTTCCATCTGGCAATCTACAATACAAGCCTGATTGGGGGAGTGCTGCAGAGATGGTTGTCCTTCTGGAAGTTATTCCATATCCACATAGGAACTCTGGAGTTCTGTCAGAGTAACCATCGGGTTCTTGGTCACCTCACTGAGCCAAGGCCCTTGTCAGTCGTCTGCTCAGTTTGGCCTGGCGGCCAGCTCTAGGAAGTGTCTTGGTGGTTCCAAACTTCTTCCATTTAGGAATAATAAAGGTCACTGTGTTTTTGGGGACCTTTGGTGCTGCAGAAATGTTTTGGTACCCTTCTCCACGTCTGGGCCTCGACACAATCCTGTTTCAGAGCTCTACAGACAATTCCTTCGACCTCATGGCTTGGTTTTTGCTCTGACATGCACTGTCAACTGTAGGACCTTATATAGACAGGTGTGTGTCTTTCCAAATCATGTTCAATCAATCAAGTTGTAGAAACATCTCAAGGATGATCAATTGAAACAGGATGCACCTGAGCTCAATTTCGAATCTCATAGCAAAGAGTCTGAATACTTATGTAAATAAGGTATTTCAGTTTTTTTATTTTTAATGAATTTGCAAAATGTCTAAAAACCTGTTTTCACTTTTTCATTATGGGCTATTGCGTGTACATTGATGAGGATTTTTTTTCATCCATTTTAGATTAAGACTGTAACGTAAGAAAATGTGGAAAAGGTGAAGGGCTCTGAATACTTTCCGAATGCACTGTACATGTAGCAGGGATTAGGAGAAAGTGACTGGTAGCAGGAGAAATAATAATAATCTCCTGGATATGGCCACAGTCCCCCCCCCCCCCCCCCCCCCCCCCCTCCCGAGGGGACTGGAATTGGTCAAACTCGCAGTTTAAAATGTACAAAATGATCCTCTTTCACTAAAATCCATTGTCATGACTTTCTTACATGAAAGGGGAGGTGAACTTGGCCCCAGACAATCAATCTGAGATCGATTTAAGTTTCAGTCATGTTTTTTGGTTTGTTGCTTTAACCCATGGAAACACAAACGGGTGGATGACTACAGTTGTTACCTATTCTATACATTTAAAGTAGTGCTTAACAACAGTTGCGTAACTGCCGGCAACCCCAAACTGAGGACATAGAGAGAATAGTAATGAGCGATGAAATCCCCTCGCTCTTTCCCTCTTACAGAAGATTCTCTATCTTGGCAAGGGAACTTCCGTCAGACTTGGGCTATTCCCTTTCAGACTGCAGTTACTCTGGACAAGATTTATGGAACACACAAATACACCCACACGGTCATTCCTCTCTCCCATCTTGGCACATCTTGGCAAGCGAGCTTTCCTTTCGACTGAGGCTATTTTGTACAGCGGGACGGCGCAAACTGTTTTCTTTGAGGCTGGGCCTGATTGCTGTGTAGTGTCAGTGCTGAGGCAGAAGGAGCAGAATGAGCCCCTAGCGCTAAGTGATCTAGAAGTGGAGCAGGGCAGAGAAACAGTGGGGAATCATCTGGCTTAAGTGGGAAATTAAATGTGCATAGAAGAGTGAGCACAGCTGTGTTAAGGCCAGAGGGAGGGGAGAATACACAGAGTCAATGGAACCAACTCATCTGGATATGGCCACAGTGTGAGTGTGTGAGCTGGGGGGGGGGGGGGGGGGGGGGGATGTCTGGTGATGTGTATTGTCTGGTGCAATGTCTTTTATCTCCTAACACTAAACTGACACACCTGATTCAGCTCACCAATGTCTTACTGTTTAGTTCATTAGGTGAACCAGGTGTGTTATAGTTCTTCATTAGAACAAAAGCCTGCACACACACACACACACACACACACACACACACACACACACACACACACACACACACACACACACACACACACACACACACAAAAGCCTGCACACACACACACACACACACACACACACACACACACACACACACACATACAGGCACACCCACTGCAGCCCTCCAGCAGCAGGGTCGAAGAATGCTTCCTATACTTGTTCATGTTTTATCTATATATTTTTAAAAGTACACTACATGCCTACTAGGGCTAGAGGTAAGTTAGAGGTTATGAACATTCTCTCTCTCGCTCTCTCTTTTGTCTCTCTCTCTGTCCTTTGTCTCTCTCTTTCTCTCTCTCTCTCGGTACATTCTCTCTCTCCATTGTCTCGCTCTCTCTCCAGTGAAGCAGCCTCCCACCATTATGAAACAGTCATTGAAGGACTACATTGTTGATCCCAGAGATAACATCATCATTGAGTGTGAGGCCAAGGGGAACCCCGTGCCAACGTGAGTTACACACAAAGACCTCCTCTCATTGCTCCATCCTTCTTTCTGTCCATCCGTCATCTATCGCTTCTCTCATCCCTCCCTCCTCCACTCAGCTTGTCGTCTCTCATTTCCCGCACCCTCTCGCCTGCTCTCTCTCTCTCTCTCTTTCTCTGATTATTCTTTTGTGTTTTTATTTGTGCTTGTTTTGTTCCCTCTCCATCCTGCATACTTTCCTACTCTGTCGTTATCTCACACTCTACCCCTCCTTTTCTCTCTGCTGGAGCTGGGTGTCGCCACTTGTTCTCTCTCTCATTCTTTCTCGCTCTCATATTCACTCTTTTTTTCTCCCTGTTTATATCTTGTCTCACTTCTCTCAACCCCCCCTCTCGATCTGCCCTACTGTTACCTTACCATGGCCTTTCTCTCTCTCTCTGACGGTGACAGTTATACAGTGTGACAGTCATTAGTTTGAGCATGAATAGGTCAGCACTGCTCTGCCAGTGTGCCATCCTGCACCCCATCTCACCACCTACCCTCCACCTTCGACCCCATTCCAACCCCCACCTGAACCTTGTCAGCATCCCAAACCTATCGCCTACACGCCACCCACCCCTGCCCCTACCCCAACCCCATACCCCATGACAGCCATCCAGCCACCCCCCATATTCCCAAGCTGACAAGTGCCCTGCTTTCCAGACCTGACAAGTGCTTTCACCTTGCTTCCTCCTCTCTCTTTGTCTCCACTCCTCCCCTCGCCTACTCCTCTCCCTTGTCCCTCCACCGCTGGTCATGCCATCATAATAGAAACACACTGAACTATGTTGCCTTTACCCCCTCCTCCTTCTCCACCTCCACCACCTCCTCCTCCTTCTCCCACTCCGCCACCTCCTCCTCCTTCTCCCACTCCACCACCTCCTCCTTCTCCCACTCTACCACCTTCTCCCACTCCACCACCTCCTCCTTCTCCCACTCTACCACCTTCTCCCACTCCACCACCTCCTCCTTCTCCCAGTCCACCACCTTCCTCCCGCTCCACCACCTCCTCCTTCTCCCAGTCCACCACCTTCTCCCACTCCACCACCTCCTCCTTCTCCCACTCTACCACCTTCTCCCACTCCACCACCTCCTCCTTCTCCCACTCTACCACCTTCTCCCACTCCACCACCTCCTCCTTCTCCCACTCTACCACCTTCTCCCACTCTACCACCTCCTCCTTCTCCCACTCTACCACCTTCTCCCACTCCACCACCACCTCCTCCTTCTCCCACTCCACCACCTTCTCCCACTCCACCACCTCCTCCTTCTCCCACTCTACCACCTTCTCCCACTCCACCACCTCCTCCTTATCCCACTCTACCACCTTCTCCCGCTCCACCACCTCCTCCTTCTCCCACTCCACCACCTTCTCCCACTCCACCACCTCCTCCTTCTCCCACTCTACCACCTTCTCCCACTCCACCACCACCTCCTCCTTCTCCCACTCCACCACCTTCTCCCACTCCACCACCTCCTCCTTCTCCCACTCTACCACCTTCTCCCACTCCACCACCTCCTCCTTCTCCCACTCCACCACCTCCTCCTTCTCCCACTCCACCACCCTCCTCCTTCTCCCACTCTACCACCTTCTCCCACTCCACCACCTCCTCCTTCTCCCAGTCCACCACCTTCTCCCGCTCCACCACCTCCTCCTTCTCCCACTCTACCACCTTCTCCCACTCCACCACCTCCTCCTTCTCCCACTCTACCACCTTCTCCCGCTCCACCACCTCCTCCTTCTCCCACTCCACCACCTTCTCCCACTCCACCACCTCCTCCTTCTCCCACTCTACCACCTTCTCCCACTCCACCACCACCTCCTCCTTCTCCCACTCCACCACCTTCTCCCACTCCACCACCTCCTCCTTCTCCCACTCTACCACCTTCTCCCACTCCACCACCTCCTCCTTCTCCCACTCCACCACCTCCTCCTTCTCCCACTCCACCACCTCCTCCTTCTCCCACTCCACCACCTCCTCCTTCTCCCACTCCACCACCTTCTCCCACTCCACCACCTCCTCCTTCTACCACTCCACCACCTCCTCCTTCTCCCACTCCACCACCTTCTCCCACTCCACCACCTCCTCCTTCTCCCACTCTACCACCTTCTCCCACTCCACCACCTCCTCCTTCTCCCACTCCACCACCTTCTCCCACTCCACCACCTCCTCCTTCTCCCACTCTACCACCTTCTCCCGCTCCACCACCTCCTCCTTCTCCCACTCCACCACCTCCTCCTTCTACCACTCCACCACCTCCTCCTTCTCCCACTCCACCACCTTCTCCCACTCCACCACCTCCTCCTTCTCCCACTCTACCACCTTCTCCCACTCCACCACCCTCCTCCTTCTACCACTCCACCACCTCCTCCTTCTCCCACTCCACCACCTTCTCCCACTCCACCACCTCCTCCTTCTCCCACTCTACCACCTTCTCCCACTCCACCACCTCCTCCTTCTCCCACTCTACCACCTTCTCCCACTCCACCACCTCCTCCTTCTCCCACTCCACCACCTTCTCCCGCTCCACCACCTCCTCCTTCTCCCACTCTACCACCTTCTCCCACTCCACCACCTCCTCCTTCTCCCACTCTACCACCTTCTCCCACTCCACCACCTCCTCCTTCTCCCAGTCCACCACCTTCTCCCGCTCCACCACCTCCTCCTTCTCCCAGTCCACCACCTTCTCCCACTCCACCACCTCCTCCTTCTCCCAGTCCACCACCTTCTCCCAGTCCACCACCTTCTCCCACTCCACCACCACCTCCTCCTTCTCCCACTCCACCACCTTCTCCCACTCCACCACCTTCTCCCACTCCACCACCACCTCCTCTTTCTCCCACTCCACCACCTCCTCATTCTCCCACTCCGCCACCTCCTCCCCCTCCTCCTACCCCACACCAACTCACCAGCAGCACCCACACTGCCCTCCCCTATGCCTCAACCTGATATGCCAGCCTGTGTCCCCTTCAAACCATTATTCTACCTCCCCCTGCTCCCATCACTTCCCCTCCTCTCTCATGCCATCAGATGGGCTAATACGGACCCACTGACACATACACACGCATGCACACCCACACGCACACACGCACGCCCACACACAGACACACACACACACACACACCCATGTTGCGTAACCAGGCCCTGACCAGCTGAGGACAGTGGTCTCATTCAGGGGTGCTTTTTGTTTGTTTCGAGGCACATTGAGGGTTTACATAAAACACACTCATAACAAACACACAATACACACACATACAAATGCACACACACACCCCATTCAAAATCCTATTTTCCCTAACCCAAACCCTAAAACTAACCCTAGTTCCTAACCCTAACCCTTAATGTAATTCTAACCCTAACACTAATTCTAATCTTAACCCTAAACACCCTAGAAATAGCATTTGACCTCGTGGGGACTAATAAAATGTCACACACACACACACACACACACACACACACACACACACACACACACACACACACACACACACACACACACACACACACACACACCTCTCTCCCTTCCTAGGAAAGTCATTGTGCTAGAATAATGCGGCCAGTTTACTATTCATGCTCATGAATCATTCAGAGAGGGATCGCTCACTCATTCAGTCCCAATCAGTCCTGTTGGCTCCCATACGGCCTCCTAGAGATACACCCATTGTCCCGCTCTAGTTGTGGTTCCATGACCCTGGTCCTACAGTCTGCCACAGACAGAGCTATGGGACTACAATCTACTCTGTCTGCTCTACTGTATGTTGAGTAAATATGACAGTAATCCCCTTTCAAAAATAGCAGCCCTAGCAGTTATGTAACCACATGCCGTATTCATTCATTAACCAATCAGAAGAGCTTCTCAATCCAAAAACATTTTGTGTGGTTGCGCAGACAAAGATTAAGTATTTTACTCCTGGCTCCCTAAAAGCATTTATCAAATCAAGAGTCTCCTTTGAAAGTGCTTTTTTAAAATGTATTTCAGGAGTCCTTAATCTGGAGTACTTAATCTGTGTTCCGTGCAAATTGCTCAACTGCCCATTAGTGGTTGAGATAAAGAAGCATTAGACAATGCTTGACATAACAGACCTGGACCAGCTTCTCGGAGTTGGAGTGCTGATCTAGGAATAGTTTAGTTTTTTAGATCATTATACATAAGATTGCATGGACAGAGGGGACCTGATCCTGTACCGGGACACTTCACCTGAGACACTACATGAATACGGGCCCAGGACGAATTACTGAAGAATTTAGAGGTTTCTTACATCACTGACTAATCCTGCTTTATAGTTCTAGGATTGACCCAGTTGTTTTGTTCTGTTCTGTTTCCATGGCGTCTCAGGTTCTCATGGCGACGGAACGGGAAGTTCTTCAACGTGGGGAAGGATCCGCGGGTGACGATGCGGAAGCGCTCAGGAACGCTGGAAATCAGCTTCCGGAGCGGAGGGAGGCCAGAGGACTACGAGGGAGAATACCAGTGTTTTGCCTCCAACGACTTTGGAACGGCGCTGACCAGCAAGATCCTACTACGAGTGTCCAGTGAGGAGACTGTTTATATACACACATACACATGCACTCACACACACACACACACACACACATAGATAGATAGACACAAAGAGATTTGCATGGACACAAAAAAACTTTAGTCTACATTCTGAAATGTTAGCAAGTGAATATGACTTGTAATAATAATCTAAAACTCTCTCTCCCTCTGTCAGAGTCTCCTCTGTGGCCTAAGGAGGTGTTGGAGCCAGTGGTAGTAAGTGAGGGATCTCCCCTGGTCCTGGCCTGTAACCCTCCTCCTGGCCTGCCCCCTCCGCTCACCTTCTGGATGGACAGCGGTGAGTCTGTCTGTCTGTCTGTCTGTCTGTCTGTCTGTCTGTCTGTCTGTCTGTCTGTCTGTCTGTCTGTCTGTCTGTCTGTCTGTCTGTCTGTCTGTCTGCCTGCCTGCCTGCCTGTCTGACTGTCTCTCTGTCTGTCTTTTTCTCTGTCTGTCTTTCTCTCTGTCCTTCTGTCTGTCTTCCTCTCTGTCTGTCTGTCTTTCTCTCTCTCTCTTTCTCTCTCTCTCTCTCTTTATCTCTGACTGACTCTCTCCCCCTCTATCTGACTCTGACTCCCCCCCTCTCTCCCCCTATCTGACTCTGACTCTGTCCCCCTCTATCTGACTCTGACTCTCTCTCTTCTCTCTCTCTCTTTATTGGCATGGGAAACATATGTTAACATTGCCATAGCAAGTGAACTAGATAATAAAAAAAGTGAAATAAACAATAAAAATGCACTCACAAACATTCAAAAATATTAAAGACGTTACGAATGTCATTTTAAGTGCAAATAGTTAAAAGTACAAAATGGAAAATAAATCAACATAAATATGGGTTGTATTTACAATTGTGTTTGTTAATCACTGGTTGCCCTTTTCTTGTGGCAACAGGTCTCGCTCTCTCAATTCAATTAAATGTGCTTTCTTGGCATGACGTAACAATGCACATATTGCCAAAGCTTACTTTGGAGATTTACAATATTATCATAATTAAAATAGTCTTTCTCTGACAGTGTCTCTCTCTCTGTCTGACTCTCTGTCCGTGTCTCTCTCTATGCCAGTCGTTTGACCTTTCAGCTCTTCTGTTTGGCCACTCACTCTTTTATTCTCTCACTCACTCTTATTCCTGTCTAGAAACCTTTAACACATTTCACTCTCAATCTGTCCTCTCTCTCTCTCTCTCTCTCTCTCTCTCTCTCTCTCTCTCTCTGTCCTCTTCTATAGCAGTGTGTGTTACTGCTGACCAACTGAAAATATGTCTGTGTCTGTCTGTGCATGCATGTGAATCTCTGACTTGGCTGGGTAAAGAGCTGAGAGAGCAGAACCCAAGAGACGGCAGAAGCCATTTTAAGAGCCCAGACTCAAGAGGTCCTTCACAGCTAATGGTGTCCACTATTCTCTCCTCAGCCATTCAGTTCAGTAAGGCTGTGTCCCAAATGGCACCCTAATGCCTATATATTGCACTGCTTTTGACCAGGGCACATAGGGCTCTGATCAAAAGTAGTGCACTATGTAGGGAAAAGCACGCCATTTGGGAAGCAGATTTAATCTTTATTAGACATGCTGCGCATTAGCCATGGGGCCACTATGAACAGAATACTTACAGTAGATTAGAAAACACAGTGATCATAGTATTATAGCACATTGACCATTCGCAATTGCACACCACCACTTCCTTAGACCACTGGCTGGGTTATGATTGGACCTCGGGCATCGTCATGACAACCAGATTGGCCCATTTCGCTCTTTATAGTTACCGAGTGTGTGATCATCTGTCGGGAGCGTCTTGTGTGTGTTAGGAGTTAACATTAACACAGAGCCCCAGAGGGTGATACACACTACACTAGAGCTGACCTAGCTGGCACCATAGATATCGAACCCTAGATAGGATATATTGTCTATGGCTGGCACCACTGGCTGCCACTGTGTCCAGACACTGCTAGAGTGGACAGACATGGTACTCTGTTACACTCAGCCGGGGCCAGACTAGTTAGAAGGTCAAGCCAACGAGACCAGGTTACAGTTAGTTTCGTTTTTCAATTTCACATGAGATGCAGGCTACTCAGCTTGGCCAGTTCAGTGGATGCCTCTGAAATTACATCATGTTATGGTTGATTATGAAGCATGAAGTCTAAATGATTTAGTATCTGTCTTTCTCTCTCTCCTTCCTTTCTGCCCCCATTCCTCCCTCCCTCCCTCCCTCCCTCCCTCCCTCCACAGGCATGATGCCTATAACCCAGGACAAGCGTGTGTCCATGGGCCTGAATGGAGACCTGTATTTCTCTAACGTGCTGGCTAAAGACTCCCACACAGACTACAGCTGCAACGCCCGATTCCTCTTCACACACACTATCCAGCAGAAAAACCCCTTCACACTCAAAGTGCAGACCAGTAAGTAGGCTACACACGCACACACACACACACACACACACACACACACACACACACACACACACACACACACACACACGCACACACGCACGCACGCACACACACACACATAGGCTTTGAATGTAGCCATGGTCTATTGTTCTGTTCAGATGGGATCATTTGCTACCTGGTCAACCAGTGTGCCTCACATTATACACTTAGTGTAGAGAGTAGACTGGCCAGGTGAAAGCTATGATCCCTTATTGATGTCACTTGTTAAATCCACTTCAATCAGTGTAGATGAAGGGGAGGAGACAGGTTAAAGAAGGATTTTTAAGCCTTGAGACAATTGAGACATGGATTGTGTATGTGTGCCATTCACAGGGTGAATGGGCAAGACAAAAGATTTAAGGGCCTTTGATGGTAGTTTTTCACGCTCAACAGTTTCCCGTCAAGAATGGTCCACCACACAAAGGACATCCAGCCAACATGACACAACTATGGGCAGCATCGGAGTCAACATGGGCCAGCATCCCTGTGGATCGCTTTCGACACCTTGTCGAGTCCATGCCCCGACAAATTGAGACTGTTCTGAGGGCAAAAGGGGGTGCAATTCAATATGTGGAAGGTGTTCCCAATGTTTTGTACATTCAGTGTAAATGAGATATAAGATGCCTCCATCTACAGGTGGCCTGGTGCCATGACATGTACAATATTTCATCCGGATGTTCTCCTTTGTTCCTCAGTGTGATCTGTTGTGCCTGTGTTCACTTCCAGCAGTGATTGTCTTCTACGTGTCCTGGAAGCTGCTTTCTTCACAGTTGACATTAAAGTTGATATCTCTCTTTATCTGAAGCAGGGACGAAAGCAGCTCATCAGTTTCTACGGTTTTCTTAGAGCTGGAAAGGTTATGTAATTGTGAGTGTTGGCACGCATGCGTGTGCATGCGTGTGTGTGTGTGTTTGTGTGTTCTGTATGCTGACTGCTGTGTGTGTGTGTTTTCAGAGGAGCCGTATAATGACACTTCCTCTGTCAACTCCACTGACCCGTACGGTGGTGAGTCTAGTCCAGACACACTCTCTTCCTTTTCCTCCCATTCTTCACCCCCAGCAGTACCATGTCACTCTCATAACACCGTTCTACCACCGTAGTGTAGCCTGCATATGCTAACCAGTCAGTTGAATGACTCCGTTATCAACACAGCTAGCACCGTATAGCCTAGCCTGTTAATCCTTCAGCTCAATGGATGCCTTAACATCACAGCTAGCTAACACAGCTAGCCATGTAGCCTGCTAATCAGTCAGCTCAATGGATATGCGACCAACATAGCTATCTAACACAGCTAACAACACAGCCTAGCCTTAATGGATGCTGTTAACAACCACTTTCCCAGACTGATAGAGCTTTTTTATAGCACAGACTTTAACCTCAACCCTGGCCTCATAACCAGCCAGCTCAGCCTTACTAAACTCAATTTAATTCAAGTGTGGGGTGTTTTATTTACCCACCCTGCTGTTTTCAATGACACTCACCCTGACCAAGACCTCTCACTGCCAGAAAACAACAGTGTTGATTTGCCCATAAGGTCCTTTATCCTAGCATAACCTCTAATTCTCTCTTCAGCTGACTCATTGCATATGCGGTACCTCAGCAGCTGTACAGACAATAGGCCAGTTTGTCCCTTAACTCAACCAATGTCAAGCCTGGCTTTAGAGCCCCTCCAAACTAAGTCAGTGGTGACAGTAGAGCTGTGGAGAATCTCCCTGTGGTACTCTAGAGGCTAGCACCGCAAAGAAAGGGATTAGAAAAGGTCTCCTCGAAAGACATCCTCTTGGTCGCTCTGTTCTCTGACATCCTCTCTGTTCCTAGGCCGTCATTGAAAATAAGAATTTGTTCTTAACTGACTTGCCTAGTTAAATAAAGGTCAAATAAAAATAACTAAAAATAAGAACATACACACACACACGCACGCGCGCACACACGCACGCACACACACGCACGCACACACACGCGCACACACACACACACACACACACATACACACGCACGCACTCCACCACTGTATCTAATGAATCGCTCATCACTCCGAGAATTGGACTGAGTAAAGCGTCTTCCCCTCTCCTACTGCTTATCATAAAGCCCTTAACCCAAGCCCAATCCAGAGTCAGCCTATATAGCCAGAGGGGGAACTAGTGGCATATGTTCTAACTACTCTGGCTCTAGGGAGTAGGCCTGGGAGGGATGGCATGTGTACCATTGTGAGGCGACTCTCGTAGGAACAAAATGGGGACAGACACCGTGACCCTCTATGGGACGGTCATGTGGCGGAGGTATAAGAGAGGGATTATCCTAAACCATGCATGCGAGAAACAGCATCTGTATTCATGATATGTTCATTCATAGTTATAAGCTTGCAAATGCAAATGTACACATATGCGTGTTCACACACACAGAGAGAGAGAGGATGGGAGCGGGTTGGAGCTGTACCACCTGTCTCTTACACACGCACGTGCGCACACGCACGCACACACACACACAGTTGTAGTAAGCTTATCCCCGGGGGCTAGGTCTAGTTTTCCTCGGGGGTTGCAGTGCACCATGGGAGGATCCCGCTCAAGCGGTGCCATTGGCTACACGTTGCCATGGCTGCGTGTTGCCACGGCTATAATGTCAATTGTCGCGGTGATGGCGTGCATATGTCCTCTGCCAGTTGTCTGCACTAATCCCTGAGACCCTCTCTCTCCTCTCCATGTGTCACTAACTATAGCACATCTCTGTTTTCAGTGCTCTGGAGATGCTAACTGCTAACACATGCTTTAATCCCATACAGATCAGATCTGCATCACGAAAGAAGCTAACGTGTGCCTGGTTCATTATAGCTCTGTTACTCTTCGGCTAATTCTGTTTACTGTGGGCTAACCTTCTAACTTACCCAACCTAATGTATTTAGTGTTTGGTAACACTGACTTTGGGCAGTGATGTTTTAATGTGTTTACTGTTTGAGGAAATGCTGTATTTATATGCGTATGATTTTTGAGATGGTGGGTAAGTATAATACGTATATAGTAAATCTATAATGAATTGAAATGGATCTGAGGTGGATTTTGGTGAAGTGCAACGCAACAAGCAGTTAAACAGCTCACAGCCACAAGTGTGGTACTATTCCCACTGATCTGTGTGTAATCACAACATGCCTCACACAACATTTCTGCTACATTATCTTTAAGAGTATAAATCCCTTAATGACCGAACTCTGAACCTGACTCAGAGCTCAGAAGGTTCTGGAAGGGATCCAAACGTTGAAGGGATTTAACATCAGCTAAATGCTTAAGCCATGCGCTGGGGTTGTTACATGAAGCACACCACTGAAATATATGAACTCACTGGCCCGATATATGCTCTTTTAACTATATCAAAGGATTTCGTTCGAAGCAGAGAAGAAAAGGGAATAAGAAACGATATGTTTTCTCTGCGTTTCATCAGGACTGGTTTTGATGTCAGTCTTTTTTTATTTAGACTCTCTGGTCTCGGTTCACGTAATTGTGATTCTCTGGCGGACTGAAAGTGGGAGATCAATGCTGTTGTTGTTTCTTCTTCTCTGGTTTAAATGGCTGGGGGGGGGGGAGAGACAAAGGAACAACTAACAGGGTGATATGGCTACGGAACAAACCGGAAAACAAGCCAAAGCTAAGGGGGGGCAACTGAAAGAGAACGATGAGAACATTCTAGATGAACCGTTTCATCCGTTTGCTTGGCAGAGACGCTGGGCATGGAAGCATGAAAATAATAAACCGATTAGTTTGCGCTCTGTCTCATATCGTTATAAGGAGCTGGTACACCTACTGTGTCGGAAGTGACTCATGGATTAAACATAAACTCCAGTGATTGTGTTTGATTAGAATTGAGATGAAGGTGAATGTATTGTGTGGGTGTGTTCACCCCTTGCTCTCCTGTCCCCAGGTCGTAAGGTAGCAGAGACCACCCCTAACTTCCTCTCCCCCACGGGGACTGACAGCTCGAGGATGGTGATGAGAGGAGAAAAGCTAAAGCTGGAGTGTATCGCTTCCGGAGTGTGAGTTGCGGAAATACGCACACACGCACACGTACACACACACACACACACGCACACGCACGCGCGCGCATACACACACACACAATCTATTATCAGGAAAAAGAACACCCAATCTCACTCCCCCCTCTCCCATCTCACCCCCTATACCTTCTCCCATCTCACCCCCTATTCCCTCTCCCATCTCACCCACTCTTTCCCTCTCCCTCCCTCTCTCTCTCAGTCCGACTCCCAGTATAAAGTGGTTTAAGAAGGGGGGAGACCTGAACCAGAAGGTGAAGCTAGACAACTTCAATAAGACTCTGCGTATCGACAGTGTGTCAGAGGAGGACGCAGGGGAGTACATGTGTATGGCCAACAATAAGATAGGAAGCATCCGACACTCCATCTACGTCCAGGTTAAAGGTAAGGAGGGGAGGGGTGTGTGTGTGTGCATGCATGTGAGCGTCTGGGTGGGTGTGCGCGTGTTTTGCTTACGTGTGTGTTGATCTGTTTGGTTGACCATCTGACCAATGGCGTCGCTTGTACCCAACAGCGGCTCCCTATTGGCTGGTCCAGCCGTCCAATCTGGTGTTAGCGCCGGATGAGAACGGTCTTCTGGTGTGTCGGGCCAACGGAAAACCCAAACCTCACATCCAGTGGCTGGTCAACGGAGAGCCTATCGAAAGCGATAGTGAGTCCTTCACAACCCATTCAACATCATTCATCATCCATGGAAATACTTATCAAAATAAGACAACTCAAACCAGCTGCTTCCACAGCCAGCCTGTTTTTACATTTTACATTCTCTCTCTTTCTCTGTCTCGCTTTTCTCTCTCTCTCCTCCTTTCTCCCCCTCTTCCAGGCTCCTTGCCCAACCCTAGCAGATCGGTGGCAGGTGACACCATCATGTTCCGCTCCGTTCAGATCGGCAGCAGCGCTGTGTACCAGTGTAATGCCTCCAATGACCATGGTTACTTGCTGACCAACGCATTCGTTAGCATACTGGGTAAGAAAGAGAGTGGTGATGATGATGAGTAATGAAGCTATAATGAAATAGGACTAAATATGTAAATGTATTATGTCTCTCTCTCTCTTCCTCTCCCTCTTCCTCCCTCTTTCTCTCTCTCCCTCTCTTTCTCCCTCTCTCTCTCTCTCTCTGTCTCTCTCTCTCTCTCTTCCTCTCTCTCTGTAGACATGGCCCCCAGAATGCTGGGTCCTAAGAACCAGCTGATAAAGGTGATAGAGAACAACAGAACCTTCCTGGACTGTCCCTATTTTGGCTCGCCACTTCCTGAGCTGCGCTGGTGAGTTTAGTTTACTTTATTAGGTTCTCCATTAGCTGTAGTGCAACAGCTACTCTTCCAGTGGTCCACACAAAACAAAAATGCATATGCTAGTGAGTATGGAAAGAAAGACCCGGATAGAATAGATACATTACCTCCTGAGGAGATATGAGTGCAAAACGTTTAAAAGTTGTGTGTGTGGGTACGTGTATGGATGTGCGTGTTAGGGGTTGGAACCAATTGTTTTATTTTTATTGTTTCATTCTGAACAGAACCACTATTTTTTGGGCTTCCGTTACACTCTTCTGACCAGCAAAATAGTGTTCTGAACCGGTTCGAACCCCCCAAAAAGTACTGGTTTATATTGTTTCTTTCTGATCCTTTTCAACCTGTGAAATCAACAGTTGTAGCTCATTCAATTAATCAATCAGTTTGGATAGAGCAGGCAAGCTAGTTGTATACATGATGGGGAGACAAGTGTAGCGTAGCCTATGCGCAAGACGTGACTGAAATTTTACGGGTGGGAAGAGAGTGAGAGGGTTGAGAAACATGCTTGAAGCGCTAGGCATCGTGTTATTACATGCATTATCTGAACTAGGTCAATAGAATTATACCTGATAGCAGCTTCTAGGAAGGAACTTTGAATTTCCTTTGAGCTAACTAGCTAACAAGCTTGAACTAGCAAGCTCAAAGGACATTCAAAGTTCCTTCATAGAAGCTGCACCAGAATTAAAAAGACAGATTTCCTTTTTGGAGTTAATAAATCCAATGTTAAATGTGATAACTAGGCCTATAATGTCCTTAACTAGCATTGAAAAGTGAATCCATTCTTCTCTACCTAATAAAACATCTCTCTTCCTATCTTTTCACAGTTCTAATGTCAGAATAGTAGCCTACGCTTTTCAGGGGGGAGGGGCAGGTAGCCTAAACACACACGCACACACACACTGGCAAAGATTTTCAGCTTGCAGGCAGATGCTGAAATAAGTTTCTGAGTGACAGAGTGAGGGCTTTGCATAGGAGCATTGTTGCGTAATTGTTGTGGGACTAGAAAAAAAATGCCTGCAACGTAAAATAACGTTACTAACCGGTTTCCATGCTTTTAAAATAATGGTTCTGTTCTGGGAACAGTATGGATCACTTTCGTTCCATGTTCCGTTTCTGTTACTTGAAACAAGTGTGTCTTACCCTGAGTATTTTCTCCCTCTGTGTGTGTGTCCATAAAGGTTTAAGAATGGTCAAGGAAGTGGTCTAGACGGTGGTCACTATCGGGCCTACAACAACGGGACCCTAGAGATCAAGCGTGCACGGGCTGAAGACCAGGGGACCTACACCTGCGTGGCCAGCAACATCCTGGGCACGGAGGAGAACCAGGTCCGCCTGGAGGTCAAAGGTTAGAGAGCAACCAATCACATCACAGCACACCATCCTTCTTCTTCCTCTGTGCCAAATAGTCCCTGTGTTGTTGCCAAACAGTTCTAAGTGCCTTATCAACCCATGTGATTTTGGATTGAATCTTCCATCCTCTCTGAAGACTTGAATCACACCTCGGACCTTTCCTTTCTCAGAGCAGACGACATAACTTAGAGGTTCGCCTTGGACATTCGTATTCAGCAGTGCATTTGTCATTCTCATTCATCCCATTTCAAAAGAAAGTGTCCTTAATAACATCCCATATCATGAGAAAGCGAGTGTTCATATTGTTGAGTTGCAGCTGATCGGAAATTCCACAATATGATTGTCAGGGATCAAGGTTGACATTGCCTTCCCTATATCCCCACTTATTGTCCCGGATATGCGTGCGCGTGTGTTGTTTCCCGGGTGTGTTTCAGAGCCGACCCGTATCGTCAGGGCTCCAGAGCACCAGTCAGCCATCAGAGGCACCATGGCTCGTTTCGACTGCCGGGTCAAATCAGACCTCACTCTGCCCATCACTGTTACCTGGCTGAAAGATGACAAACCCCTCTCCCTGGGATCGAGGTAAAACACACCCCAAAAACACAAACAACAACACTTTTCTGTAACTTTGTTGTCCCCTGTGTGATATGTGATGAATTGTACACTATTGATCGATGGTAAGGTAAAGATAAAGTGTGATAATGTGGTAATACTGTTGTAATAAGTACTATAGTAAACGCTGTTTACGCACTTTTTTTATTTTGCATGAGCGTTTACCTATGGCAGAAAACATACATAAAAAATATAGGGAGCCTTACCTTATTCACCACAAATGGTGCTTATTTTGTTATCGCTGCATCATTGGCTGTAATAGTTAATTGTTTCCAATAGTTCAAGTACAGTAATATTTTCCCTTCCTTGTCTGTGCACTGTAGGTTGAAGAAGGATGAGGATTCTCTGTCCATCCCCAATGTCCATGAGGGAGATGAGGGAACATACACCTGCACTGTCAGAACAGAGATTGACCAAGACACTGCCTCAGCACGCCTTACTGTGTTAGGTACACACACACACACACACACACACACACACACACACACACACACACACAACCACACACACACTCACACACACACACACAACCACACACACACACACACACACACACACACACACACACAACCACACACACACACACACACACACACACACACACACACACACAACCACACACACACACACACACACACACACAACCACACACACACACACACACACACACAACCACACACACACACACACACACACACACACTCTCGCCCTACAAAACCCAGCTACATAAACCGAAATGGATTTGTTCAACATGGATTTGAAAATGTTCTACTTTCATTCTACAAATCATCTTCTCATCAACCCACATCTTCTTAACATTGTAGTTAGCCCTGCATAGATAACACTATAATACATGAAATAGTTTTATGTCACTGAATTTACTCTCATTATTGACTTCTATCAGACTCCTGCTACTAATAGTTTGTAGGTCGTCAGCATTGGTGGTGGATCATACTGCATATGTTTCCTGGTCGTGTAGTTCTGGTGCTTCCGGGTGAAGTTTCCCCTAGATACAGATCTAGGATCAGTCTCCCCTCTTCCAATTCTATCCTTAACCACTAGTCAGGAAAATGCTAAACTGACCCAAGATTAGCATCTAGGAGCAACTTCACCCTACACCAGTTGTAGTACTGTAGTGGATGGGTTTCCTCCACTGTACTAATGCTCTGACTAACCTCTAACCTTTAACCTCTGACCTTTACCCCCTGCCCCCCTCACAGAGGACGCCTCCCTGTCTCCCTCACAGTCTAGTGTCTTACCTACAGGTAACATCCGTGGCCTTTTCTACCTCTCTCTCTCTCTCTCTCTCTCTCTCTCTCTCTCTCTCTCTCGCTTTCTTTCTCTCTCTGTTTCTGAATTTCTATCTTTTTTGCTCTCTCTTCACTCTAGTAAGAATAACAGTGGTTCGTTTGGACTATTGCTTCCTAATACCAAAGGAATGAATGTAGTGTTTAAGAGATATGAGTATAAATATGCCTATGGCTGAGAGGGTGTATGTGTATGTGTGTGTGTGTGTGTGTGTGTGTGTGTGTGTGTGTGTGTGTGTGTGTGTGTGTGTGTGTGTGTGTGTGTGTGTGTGTGTGTGTGTGTGTGTGTGTGTGTGTGTGTGTATTTGGAAAGTATTCAGACACCTTGACTTTTTTCACAGTTTGTTACGGTACTGCCTTATTCTAAAATTAATTAAATAAAACATTTTCCTCATCAATCTACACACAATACCCCATAATGAGAAAGTGAAAACCATTTTTTTTTATGTTAGCAAATGTATTAAAAATGAGAAATACCTTATTTACATAAGTATTCAGACTCTTTGCTATTAGACTCGAAATTGAGCTCAGCTGTATCCTGTTTCCATTGATTACCTGTGGTAAATTCGATTGATTTAACATTATTTGGAAAGGCACACGCCTGTCTATATAAGGTCCCACAGTTGACAGTGCATGTCAGAGCAAAAACCAAGCCATGAGGTCGAAAGAATTGTCCGTAGAGCTCCGAGACAGGATTGTGTCGAGGCACAGATCTGGGGAATGGTACCAAAACACGGAGGTGACCAAGAACCCGATGGCCACTCTGACACAGCTCCAGAGTTCCTCTGTCGAGCTGGGAGAACCATTTCTGCAGCACTCCACCAATCAGACTTTATGGTAGAAAAAAAACAATTTAATCCATTTAAGAATAAGGCTGTAACGTAACAAAATGTGGAAAATACTTTCCGAATGCACTGTACATGTGTGTGCGTATCAGTGTGTTTGGGTGCGTGTCTGTGTGCGTATCAGTGTGTTTGGGTGCGTGTCTGTGTGCGTATGAGTGTCTGTGCATGCATGTGCACGTGCTGGTGTGTGTGTGTGTATGTCAATATGCATGTGCGCATGAGTCTGCGTTTGCTTGAATGCATGTGTTGTGTGTGTGTGTGTGTGTGTGTGTGGATGTGTACCACCTAACCCTATGGCCCTTCTATGTGTAGACCGTCCTGACTCTCCCATGGACCTGGAGCTGTCTGACCCTGAAGCACGCAGCGTGCGACTCACCTGGATCCCTGGAGATGATCACAACAGCCCCGTCACACGTAAATACACACACGCATGCACACACACTCACACACAGTAACATCACACGTAAATATACACACACGCACACACACACACTCAAGACTACTTCCCAATGTCTCAACCGTTCCATTGCTTGTTACATCTCTTCCCTGCAGTGTTCGTGGTTCAGTTTGAGGAGGACGGTTGGCAGTCGGGCAAGTGGCAGAACCTGTCTAGTTATCCCGGAGACTTAAACTCGGTCATCCTGGAGCTCTCTCCTTTCGTCAACTACCAGTTCAGAGTCATCGCTGTCAATTCTGTGGGCCAGAGCCTCCCCAGCCTCCCCTCGCAACGATACCGGACCAGTGGAGCCCGTGAGTCAGGGGGGAGCGAGGAGATGCATGAGGATAGGGTTAAGGGTTGTTAGGAGGATGTTCGACCAGATATTTCTCCAGCCAATCCTCACCACAATACCAGTGGGTTATCAAAGAGGATAATAGAGGGAACGAAGGAGGGTGAAGGGAGGGCAGGTGTCTTTTTCAGGAGTTCTGTGAAATATACGCTGCTGGTCAAACGTTTTAGGACACCTACTCAGTCAAGGGTTTTTCTTTATTTTAAATGTTTTTCTACATTGTAGAATAATAGTGAAGACATCAAAACTATGAAATAACACATATGGAATCATGTAGTAACTGTTAGGTTCTAATTCTCAGAGTTAAACGCTCAACGGACATTATGAAAGCTTAACCAAGTTTAATTCTTCCCATAGGGTCAATACAGCTGCATTAGACAAAACATGTTTCCATCACCACAAGTATATATACACCAATTTAGGCACTCCTCCTTCTCTCCAATCCTTACATATTTTATGGTTCGACAGGAAGACGAAGTAATAGAGTAATAAACCATTGTTTCTCCCTTAAGGGGATCTGACCTGACCTCAACCTCTCATTTGCCTAATTCACAGATGTCCACCCGTATCTCCTATAGCAATCCTGTGACTTCCTCCCATTCACCCAGCACATTCAAAAGCCATCTGGCTCCTACAGATAACCATGAACTTCTGATGTAAAAACCAGTCTCTATCACTCCTTAGATACTATACTTCTGAGTATAACAATGCTCCAAGTTTAACCCAGAATCTAACATAACCAAAAAAGTGTTAAATAAATCAAAATATATTTTATATTTCAAATTCTTTAAAAGCCACCCTTTGCCTTGGTGACAGCTTTGCACACTCTTGGCATTCTCTCAACCAGCTTCATGATGTAGTCACATGGAATGTATTTCAATTAACAGGTGTGCCTTGTTAAAAGTAAATTTGTGGAATTTCTTTCCTTCTTAATGCGTTTGAGCCAATCAGTTGTGTTGTGACAAGGTAGGGGGTTATACAGAAGATAGCCCTATTTTGTGAAAGACCAAGTCCATATTATGGCAAGAACAGCTCAAATGAGCAAAGAGAAATGACAGTCCATCATTACTTTAAGACATGAACGTCAGTCAAGTGCAGTCGCAGAAACCATCAAGCGCTATGATGAAACTGGCTCTCATGAGGACCGCCACAGGAATGGAAGACCCAGAGTTACCTCTGCTGCAGAGGATAAATTCATTAGAGTTAACAGCCTCAGACATTGCAGCCCAAATAAATGTTTCACAGAGTTCAAGTAACAGACACATCTCAACATCAACTGTTAAGAGGAGACTGTGTGAATCTGGCCTTCATTTTTCGAATTGCTGCAAAGAAACCACTACAAAAGGACACCAATAAGAAGAAGATACTTGCTTGGGGCAATAAATACACGAGCAATGCACATTAGACCGGTGGAAATTTGTCCTTTGGTCTGGAGTCCAAATTTGATATTTTTGGTTCAAACCGCCATGTCTTTGTGAGACGCGATGTAGGTGAAAAGATTATCTCCACATGTGTGTTTCCCACCGTAAAGCATGGAGGAGGAGGTGTGATGGTGTGGGGGTGCTTTGCTGGTGACACTGTCTGTGATTTATTTAGAATTCAAGGCACACTTAAGCAGCATTGCTACCATCGCATTCTGCAACAATACGCCATCCCATCTGTATGCGCTTAGTGGGACTATCATTTGTTTTTCAACAGGACAATGACCCAACACACCTCCAGACTGTGTAAGGGCTATTTGACTAAGAAGGAGAGTGATGGAGTGCTGCATCAGATTACATGGCCTCCACAATCCCAACCTCAACCAAATTGAGATGGTTTGGGATGAGTTGGGCCGCAGAGTGAAGTAAAAGCAGCCAACAAGTGCTCAGCATATGTGGGAACTCCTTCAAGACTGTTGGAAAAGCATTCCAGGTGAAGCTGGTTGAGAGAATGCCAAGAGTGTGCAAAGCTGTCATCAAGGCAAAGGGTGGCTATTTGAAGAATCTCAAATACAAAATAGAATTGAATTTGTTTAACACTTTTTTGTTTACTACAATATTCCATGTGTTATTTCATAGTTTTGATGTCTTCACTATTATTCTACAACGTAGAAAATAGTCAAAATAAAGAAAAACCCTTGAATGACTAGGTGTTCTAAAACTTTTGACCGTAGTGTATTTTAGCCAGAGAGATTACGTTTGTCCTCTGTGTCCCTGTGTGTTTCAGCTCCTGATGCTATCCCTAGTGGCCTGAAAGGCTGGGGCACCAGGAAGAACAACATGGAGATCAGCTGGGAGGTGAGAGACAGAAAGAGGGTCATAGCAGGGACTGATGTCATGGTTTCGCCCTTTACCCTTCATGAAGAGCCATGATACCCTCAATGGCAAGGTTGTATCAGCCAGTAAAAAGTAGACTAATGTGTGTGTCTTTTTGTGCTTTCCAGCCCTTGTTGGACACAGAGCGAAACGGCCCTTATCTGCGCTACTCGGTGTGGTGGCGACGGAAGGATACGAGGGAGGAATGGAGTAATGTGACTACAGTGGAGACGAAGCACATTGTCCACGACACAGAGACCTACGTACCCTATGAGATCAAACTGCAGGCTGTGAATGACTTTGGACTGGGACGCGAGTCCAACATCATCATAGGATACTCTGGGGAGGACAGTGCGTACCCACACAAACCTACATACACATGAAGCAACGTTTCTTTACTATTCATCATCTTTTTGGAACTAGCAAATGTTTGCTCTCTTCGCTCTCTTCTTTCTCTCTCGTCATGCTGATGATCTCCTACCCGTGTCTACCTCCAGAGCCCACAGCCCCTCCCACTGACCTGCGAGTGTCTAAGATTGACAGCACCAAGGTCAATGTCCACTGGACCCCGGTAGATCCCAGCACTGTATTGGGAGAGTTCAAGGAGTACAGGGTGAGAACATGAGCCCACTGCACGCACGCACGCACGCACGCACACACACACACACACACACACACACACACACACACACACACACACACACACACACACACACACACACACACACACACACACACACACACACACGACACACGTGGGCACAGACAGACACACACACAGACACACCATGTGTTTCTACCACCCTGTGATGACAATGTGTGTGGGCCCTCTCTCTCAGGTGTACTACTGGCGTGAGGGCAGCATGGTGAAGGGTCTGCGTGTGAATAAAGAGAAGAGGACTAAAGGGTTCTACAGTACCGTGGCCCAGCCTACTGGCATACTGACAGACCTACAGCCATACAGCCACTACCGCATATACATGGTGGTCGCCAACAATCGCTACGAGGGACCGCCTAGCAACCATGTGGAGTTCCGTACCAAGGAAGGAGGTGAGACAAGGAGAGAGAAGGACAACTCCAACTATCATACAGTTCATTGGACAAATTATTTTTACACTGTAACTCACTCTCTCTCCTACACCTACCAACTCGCTCCCTCTTTCTCTCTCCCACTCTCTCCCTCTGTCATTCTAACATCCTCCATCTCTCTTCATTTCTATCCTTCCCCCTTTCTTTCCCTCTCTCTCCTGTGTGTGTGTAGTGCCAGAAGCTCCTAAGTTCTTTAAGATCATCCAGAGGAGTACAGATGTTATCCACCTGGAGTGGGACAAACCCCTGGAGCCTAACGGCATTCTGATTGGATACAAACTCAAATACCAGACAGGTGAGCCCTTCTGATTGGATACCCACTCAAAAGACAGAGAGGTGAGCTCTTCTGATTGGCTACCCAGTCAAGTACCAGAAAGGTGAGCACTTCTGATTGGTTAGTTACATAGTCAAACGACATACACGTTATCAGTTCAGCGGTATACACTGCACAAGAACTTTGGGTAGAAGGTCGGAAAGGTTTTTCTAATTCCTCTAGATAATGACGCCGGAGGAGATGGCTGCCGTTTTACGGTCTCCTAACCAATTGTGCTATTGTGTGTGTTTTTTTCGCATTATTTGTAACTTATTTTGTACATGATGTTTCTACCACCGTCTCTTATGACCGAAAAGTGATTCTAGATATCAGGACAGTGATTACTCACATTGTCATGGAAGAAGAGTTTTTTTTCTTTAACAAGTTGGGAGCAAAGGATTTATTTCAGACGCCCGACAATGCCCAAAACCCTGTGCTTCGCATGAGAAGGAGACGGAGATATTGGGGTTGTATGTCGGGGTGCCTTGTAAGGATCTGAGGGCGAGTGGGAAATCTGCCTCTACCATCAGCACTATTAGCCAACATACAATCATTGGATAACAAAGTAGACGAACTACGATCACGAATATCCTACCAACGGGACATTAAAAACTGTAAATCTTATGTTTCACTGTGTCGTGGCTGAACGACAAATGGACAAAATACAGCTGGCGGGTTTTACACTGCACCGGCAAGATAGAACATCCACCTCCGGTAAGACAAGGGGTAACGGTCTGTGTATATTTGTAAACAACAGCTGGAGCACAAAATCTAATAGTATGGAAGTCTCTAGGTTTTGCTCGCCTGAGGTAGAGTATCTCATGATAAGCTGTAGACCACACTATTTACCAAGAGAATTAAAGCAGGAAACCCCAGTGACTCAGTCAATAAATAAGTGGCCAGATGACGCAGATGACGCAAAACAGAACTGTTTTGTTAGCACAGACTGGAATATGTTCTGGGATTCTTCCGATGGCATTGAGGAGTACACCACATCAGTCACTGGCTTCATCAATAAGTGCATTGATGAAGTCATCCCCACGGTGACTGTACGTACATACCCCAACCAGAAGCCATGGATTACAGGCAACATGTGCACTGAGCTAAAGGGTAGAGCTGCCGCTTTCAAGGAGCGGAACTCTAACCCGGAAGCTTATAAGAAATCCCTCTATGCCCTCCGACGAATCATCAAACAGGCAAAGTCAATACAAGACTAAGATTAAATCATACTACACCGACTCCGACGCTCGTCGGATGTGGCAAGATTTGCACACTATTACAGACTGCAAAGGGAAGCACAGCCGCGAGCTGCCCAGTGACACGAGCCTACCAGATGAGCTAAATTACTTCTATGCTCGCTTCGAGGCAAGCAACACTGAAGCATGCATGAGAGCATCAGCTGTTCCGGACGACTGTGTGAACACACTCTCCGTAGCCGATGTAAGACCTTTAAACAGGTCAACATTCACAAGGCCGCAAGGCCAGACGTATTACCAGGACGGGTACTCAGAGCATGCACTGGCCAACTGGCAAGTGTCTTCACTGACATTTTCAACCTCTAACTGACTGAGTCTGTAATACCTACATGTTTCAAGCAGACCACCATAGTCCCTGTACCCAAAAACACTAAGGTAACCTGCCTAAAGGACTACCGACCCATAGCACTCACGTCTGTAGCCATGGTGTGCTTTGAAAGGCTGGTCATGGCTCACATCAACACCATTATCCGAGAAAACCTAGACCCACTCCAATTTGCATACCGCCCAGATCCACAGATGATGCAATCTCTATTGCACTCCACACTGCCCTGTACCTGTACCTGTTGTATTCGGCGCATGTGACAAATGCGATTTGATGTGAATAAAGTGATAATGGTCCTGTAGGCCATCATTGTAAATAAGAAGTTGTTCTTAACTGATTTGCCGTTAAATAAAACTTAAATAATTTTGAATTTTTGTTATAATAATGCCAGAGAAGCAGGTGTTTGGAAGATCTACTGGCACCGTATCCTCCAAACACCGGCTTCGAGGGCATTATCACTTTTATACAATAGGTTACCAACATATTCAAATAATGATTGGCATATTTTCATTAAAAACTTCATTTTGATGATTTTATTCATACTATTTCATCCTTCCACAAGATATAGTCCCAAAACAAATCTAGGGTTGCTACCCAAGCCAGCTGGTCATTCGTCTTTTTGTTCTGTATCTATGGACGCAACCCAGTCGTTCATTCTAAATGTTCCAGTGCCATACTGGCTGGCAACGTTCTTATCCCTTGTTTGCTAGCTAGCCAACTACGGCTAACTTACAGTCACATCAAACAGTGCAGACAGACTAAGGACAGTAGCTGCATTTGTTTAAGCTATTTCGTTTTGACATTTATTTGGATACATCCAAAAGAATGAGCTATTGAGGCACGATTTCGCCTGGCATAGAAAATGTAATCTCTCGTTAGGACACTGTTGTTCAGAGGAGCTAGCCAACAACAGAGCTAACACAATCACTTAAAACTGGAGCTGGTAACACAGCAAACTAGCTGCACTTTAGTTTGACCTTTTTTCAATTTCTTTGTATGTATCCAGCTGATTCATGATTTCGACCGGCTAAGAAACGCTGCCTGCCTCTCTCTCTCGTCCCGAAACCCGACCCCTACACGTTCATTACTGTGGGACAGTTGGAGATATAATTTGAATATTGAAACAATGTTGCAAATGTCGGAGAGACAGTCAAGGTTTATACAAATCTCCGCTGTTGAAAACTAAATGTTAGTCCAAAAGGAATGTGAGATTATGTCTAGATGATTTTTATAGTCGAGATCAAGTTTATAAATTGCCTAGCTGGGCTGATGAGACAGTGGATTGCGCAGTCAGATGAAACAGAGTAAATAAGCATTTTATCGTCATAGATTTAGCCGGTGGTAACTTGTGGAATAGACACCGGCTGGAATGTGCTTATAACCAATCAGCATTCAGGATTAGACCCACCCGTTGTATAATCGTATACAATTCCAAGCTCATATTAGAGATAACCTTATGACAAGAGATAATGGTATGTAGATATGAACGTCGCGATGATAGACAGTCAAGTGTTTTTACAGTAGCTGCATGACTGTTACCTGACCAGCTGACTGACTGTGTGTGTGTTCTTGTAGTGAACGGGTCACGTGTTGGCCCTATGCAGATGGAGAGTTTCCTACCTAACGTGACAACGTACACACTCCGTCTGCCCGAACGAGCCGTCCGCTATAAGTTCTACATGGCGGCCCTCACACAGGTGGGAGCAGGGGAGGTCTACGCTGAGGAGTCTCCACACTTCACCAATGAGGGTATGTCCACACTGCCTACACAGCACACATACACACACACACACACACACACACACACACACACACACACACACACACACACACACACACACACACACCTCAATCCTTACTCATACACACATACACACACCACAATCCTTACTCATACACACATACACACATGCTCATGCGCGCCCACACACACACTCACACACACACACACACACACACACACACACACACACACACACACACACACACACACACACACACACACACACACACCTCAAGTCTTACTCATACACACATACACACACCTCAATCCTTACTCATACACACATACACACATGCTCATGCGCGCCCACACACACACTCACACACACACACACCCCCACACACACACACACACACCTCAATCCTTACTCATACACACATACACACACCTCAATCCTTACTCATACACACATACACACATACACACATGCTCATGCGCGCCCACACACACACTTACACACATACACACATAAATCCTTACTCATACAAACAAACTTCTCTTACTCAATACCATTCTTACTCGCGCGCACACACACACACAGTCAACTCTGACTTTTTACGCTGTTACAACACAAACACGTTTTTGTTTACTTCAGGTAAGTGGTGTAAGGCCGTTCTTTGATATGCAATATGTCACCAGCTTGCATGGTCAAGTCTTTCCTGGGGCACGTGTTCGTTTTAATTCTTCAGTAATGTGGTACGCTGGGTAATGTAGGATTGAGAAGACATAAAACAGATAACCGAACAGATCTACACAAATGTTTATTAATTCACTGTTTAGGATGACACATTTCACAAAGACTGAATGAAAAAGTTAAACCATCTACACTATGTAGACACAAAAATGTGTGCTATTTTTTTTTAAATAAGTTGGTCTTTTAAGTCTTAGTTATGTGTGGGAACTGGGTTAGATGTTTGTTAGAGTGTCTGTGCAGCTAGTTGACACGGTAAAGTGTGTCAAGTGAGGCCAACAGAAAAGGCTTGTAAAGCTCAGTGACTCCAGCCTACTGCAGCTCGGCAGCAAACACGTCTTTGTCACACTGGCACCCATTCAGCATATATAGCACATTCACACTCGTGCACAGTGTGTGCAGTAGTGTTCAATGGGTTAAGATGAGCACGACGAGCACACAAACACACACACACACACACACACACACACTGGTGTTAGTAGCGATAAATGCAGAATCACCCAGTGTTCTTCTTGGCATGTCTCCTGTCTGTCGTTGTGCTCTTTTGTCAGAATATTCTCTTTCTCTCCTTGTTTCTCTCTCTTTGTCTCTCTTCCTCTCCTGTGGTTGATCTTCTGTAGTGTCTTTTAACGCTGTCTTTCTGTCTCCGCCACTCAGATTCTCACTCTTGTTTTCCCTCCTCCACTTGCTGTCTCTCACCTGCCTCACCCTCTTCTGTCTGTCTCCACCTCCCTCTCACCTCACCCCTCCCTCTCGCCTGTCTCCACCTCCCTCTCGCCTGTTTCCACCTCCCTCTCGCCTGTCTCCACCTCCCTCTCGCTCTCTCCTTCTTGCCTGTCTCCACCTCCTTCTCGCCTGTCTCCACCTCCTTCTCGCCTGTCTCCACCTCCCTCTCGCTTGTCTCCACCTCCCTCTCACCTCACCCCTCCCTCTCGCTTGTCTCCACATCCCTCTCGCCTGTCTCCTTCTCGCCTGTCTCCACCTCCCTCTCGCCTGTCTCCACTTCCCTCTCGCTTGTCTCCACCTCCCTCTCGCCCGTCATCACCTCGCTCCTGCCTGTCTCCACCTGTCTCCCCCTCCCTCTCACCTGTCTCCCCCTCCCTCTCACCTGTCTCCCCTCCCTTTCACCTGTCTCCTCCTCCCTCTTACCTGTCTCCCCCTGCCTCTCCCCCTCCCCCTCCCTCTCAACCTCCTCTCTGTGTGTCTCTCTCCATGGGTGTACTGACCACTTGGGTGTAGGTAACGGGAAATGCATAGCCCGTCTGTCTGTCTGCTTGTCTGTCTGTCTATTTTCTATAATTCCTCTCCGACACTGTCTCAGTCCATTTTCCAGCAGTGGTGTCCAGTTCAAATTAATGACATGTCATCTTTACATTTCCTTACCACTTTGCCTCGTCATTATATCATGGGTTTCTACCACCCCCTACTGATGACAATGGTACAGACCCAGACACCTTCTATCCTAGAGAGAAACTACCCATAGAGGTTAAATAGGGGTTGACAAATCTTACGCCGTAGCTAACAAACAAAACAAATGAGGGGTAACTTTGAGGTCTGTCAAGGGTAAAACCCTGAGGAAAACTCATTTTGAATATGTATGAGTTCTCGTCAAATCAAGTATACATTAATTACTATTAGATATTTAAGTCAGTAGATTCTAGATTGAATTAATAGAGCAATTAGCAAGTGAACAGCCATATTCAGGACTGGCATTGTCATCTGAAAATTTTACAGAGAGCTTAAATAGAGAGCTTTGGACTGTAACCAGAAAGTTCTTTGTAATGGACTAAACTGCACTCTACCAAACACTGGCTTCCTCTTTGCCAGCTGTATAACTGTATGTCTGTCTATCTTGTCTGTCTCTCTGTCTATATCTGTATCTCTCAGTGTACTGTATCTGTGCTTCACTCTGTGCTTTCAGGGATTGAACAAACCCACAGAAATCTCAGGTTCATATTTGACATTAAAACCTACAGTATTATACACTTATAACTCTGTTATGCACACCTTAAAGGAATGAGTGTAGAAACAACTAACATTATAGTCTCTGCTTCAACCTTTAGTTCTATTTGAGACACTTTTATAACTCTTATATCACTTGTATAACAGTTGCAAATCCCGTTATATCCAAGAAGTGTGTAATTCGGCTGTACTGTAGTCCAGGTCAGGATCCCTTGTAGCGTAGCTGGTATCAACTTCCTGCCATTTCTGAGGTCTGAACTTTGACCTGTCACCCAGCTCCAATCCCTGATAGCGCACCTTGCAACTTGAATCATGACAATTACTTGTCCGTCACAAGCCTTGGATCTTGTGTACTGACCAAGTCGGCAAAGGGGTTGACCCTCATTACGTGGAATGCACTGTGGGGGGGGGGGCTTGCTTACGTTTGTATGTGGAGATGGGAACACGTCTCCGGGGTGGGGATGGGTGGTGATTTCAAGCTTACACTGCTCTCGCTTGAATGACTCTCCATCATCGAACATTCTCTGCTGCTCATTCACTTGCTTGCTTGCTCACTGCTGCTTGGGCTTCAGCTTTCAGAGTGTCACTCATCCATCTCATCCATGTGTGTTTATGTCTTGGCTGGTGAGCATTGTCCCTCTTCTCCCTGATCTCTGTATAAGGGGAAGTCAGAGGTAAGAGATCACTGAGCTTGGGGTTCAACCCCTCTGAAGGGCAATGCCTCAGGTTTATGCCTTTTGACTGAAACAGCCTGGGATTGGCACAGCTTTTTGATTGACATGGCTTGCGGCCAATGTGATCTCTGGCTGGCTTTTTAGTGTTACCTGGGTAACAGGGGTTCTTGAGCACCTGCCTGCACTGATGCGTTCAAGTTCGCCGCCACCTTTGCCTTTGCCTTTGCCTCTTCTTCTTCTCTCGAGATTGGCTCTCTCTGGCATGCTGTGTGTCATGGCTGACTTGGGGGAGTATGCATGAGGGAGGGAGGATGGAGGGTTGCAGTTCAACTGCTCTCTAGTGGGATCCTCCAAATGGAGATGTTCATCAACTGCAAGGTAAAAGGAAGAGTGATAAGGTCCTACGAAGAAGGTCCTACATACTGTAGGTCCTACAAAGAATGGCCTACATAGGCCCCTGTATGTTCACCGTAGATAATGTCATGATTCTGCTCAAAATTACGTAAGAAGAAAGCAAGTCTCCTTTGTAATAGCAGTGTATCTAAGTATGAATTTCCCATAACTTCCTGTTTATTCAATTTAAAAAAACACAACCAATAGACCTGCCCTGTGTTGGTTTGGGCAAAGATGGGGATGGATTGGTAGTCATAGCAGCATTTGGCCACGAGGGGGCACTGCTATTCTACTTTATGGCCCTCAATTTGGGTTGTGTGGATGAATTAAATGATTTATGAATACCCAATCCTATTTTAATCCTGGATATCTGTTGGATCTACCCACACATATAACATATTCTATTATCTTAACGTCTAATGTCTAAAATCAAAACATATATAAATATTAGATTTCTGTTGACCTCTTTTGGCTAATTAGACAGTTGCATTTTCCATATTTCCGCAACAGTGCTGGTTCTGGGAAATTCCATAGCACCTTTCTGCTCATTGGTTCATTGACTTTCTCTCTGTGTCTCTATTGGTATGTGTGTTTACCTGTGATTTTCCTGCTTTTGTCTTTAACCATGTGCTCTCTTCCCTTGCCCTGTAGTCGAGCGTACAGATGTGTCCGTGTCTACAACATTCCCTCCACCTCCTTCCACTTCTACCGCTGCTACTACAACCATTAGTACCTCAACAACTACTCCCCCTACCACTACTATCACTACTACTACTACAACTACTACCACTACTGCTGCGACTACTTCTACCACTCCTGTGCTGGTTACCAGCACCAAGCAAGCACATACGAATGTGTTGGGTACATACAATAGGCCTACTGTTTCCTTTAGTTGACCTTTAGTTCAGTTGTTTTCTTCTATGGCATCTATGGCATAGATTAAATAGATTTACAATGGATACACTTTTAAAGGTGTATTGTGTTATTTTTATATCTTGCCCAAGATTCAAAGGATACGTTAATAAGCTTTAATTTGAAGCATTTTGATTGGCTACTCCCTCCTGACCAGAAAGGAAGCATTTGGAGGAACTGGCTGCATTCCAGTATACCACTTCATTACCTTGTCATGTCTCCTTGGAGACAGGATACATGAAATTAAGTCACTTTAATGTATTGGAACGTAACCATTAACTCAACACTGTTCGGTCGGGCTGTGAGAATCCAACATGTAATATTAACAGTTAGAGGGTGTTTGTGGGCCGTTATAACTCTGCCCAGTGCAGTTGATACCTTAACTACTGGGCACCTCCATTACAATTCAAGACACCTCCATCAGTGTGTATACATTAACTGTGGAGTGGGTACCACCAAAAGTGTTGACATCAATGTTGACACTCATTAAAAGTGTTCAAATATAACATTGGTCCAGTCCACTGTTTATAGGGCAACCCTAACCCTAACCCTAAAACCATTGTGTGATTACAACCCTGCGTGTGTGGTGTTGTAACACACCCCTCTCTGCTCCACCTTGCCACGCCCCTGACCCCGCCCTGACCCCGCCCTGCCCTCTAGTAGGCATGGCTCCTGGGAGCGTGATCTGGAACCTGACGGTGGAGCCTAACAGTAACTACGCTAACGTCAGCTGGAACCACAACTTCCCGGCCGGCAGCAGCGAGTTCCAGCTAGAGTTCACACTGGACAGTAAGATCCACACCCAGAGTTTGTGTCAAGGCTGAGGCTAGACTGTAAGAAAATAACCAGAGTTTGTGTCAGAGCTGAGGCTGGACAATAAGAAAAGACCCAGAGTTTAAGATCCTCAGCCTAGGTCTTATTGGGGACAGTAATATTCAGAAATGGGTCAAATACATATGTGCACTTGATAAAGCTTGGAGTTTGCAATTTAGGGACTATTTCATTGCTTCCATTGCAAATTGAGAACTGAATCAAGCCCAGCTCAAGTATTTGAAAGGATTTGACATATGCATTTGACCCAAGTGTGATCATATCAAACAGCTACAGTTCAAAATCCATCCTGGGCAGAAATGTCAATAGTAAAGTTCATCTTCAGACAGTCTATCTTTGCAGAGAACCCACTGGGCTTTCTGAAGGGAACGGTGAGGCATTCTTGGGGCAGGAAAATACACAAAATGGTATTAGAAAATCCAGTCCAATTCATGACAGCCCTTCACTCTTGTGGAGAAGCAAGGCTTTTATTCAGAGGCGAGTAAGGCAACATTCTCATCTCTATTCATCTCCACAGAAAGGCAATTTCTGAGAAGAAACTCTCAACGCTCATTTAATTTTGCCTCGGCAGAGCGGAGTTCAGTTACCTATAGAAGTCAGATTAGAATCTGTCTAGCATCCCATAGCTGTAGATGTGGGTGAAATATATAATATAGTCTGTGGCATTTCCATTTGAATAATTAATGTGTTATTGTATAGCACCTCCGGTTTCTATTGCACTTTGGCTGCAGGTTTTGAGGTTTTGTTTTTTCAAAAATCCATACTAAAGGCTTTGTTAAATTTGTATCTTATTGTACCCATGTAGTTTCTCTGTTGCCAGTTGAAACAGAAGTTAATTTCAGAAAGAGAGAGGGAGAGAGAGGGAGAGAGAGAGAGAGAGAGAGAGAGAGAGAGAGAGAGAGAGAGAGAGAGAGAGAGAGAGAGAATGTGTTATTTTACTGGGCGGAAATATACTGTTTAATAAAAAACATTCCTTAAAAAAAAATACTCAAAATAACATTCCCCAAATCTTGATATGCTACCAACAATACTGATGGCTTATAGCACAGTGATAGCAGTATATGTATATGTGTTAAATGATTCTGATTGCAGAAGAGGAAATGTTAGGTGATATTCAAACAAGCCGAGCATGTGCACACATTTCTATTTTCCCAAACTGTATCAATGACATACTGTATTTATAACACACAATATACCCCACTTTCTCCCTGTCTCTACTGCTCTCTTTCCATCTCTCTCTTTTGGAAATGTGGCTTTGTATAGTTCATGTCCATAGTGTATCATGATGTCTTAACTCCCCAAACTGTGCAGTGTGCAACCTTCATAGCTACTACCCAGTATCGAGCTCCTGCATCATCTGGCTGTCTATCTGGCTGTATGTTTGGTTGTCAGGCTTGGCTTTTCCATTGGCTGTTTAACATTAGAGTCAGTGGGGATGAGGGGGGGGGGGGGGAAGCATGATGTCTTTATGAACACACACACGCGCAATTTCCCCGGCGGGGCTATCACTGTGATGATGACTAGCTGTAGTCAGTGGTGTGTATTCTATGCCAGATCTAGACTACGGTCTTTGTCTGCATGCTGCAGTACTGCTAATGTTATCGGGTGGGAAGGCAGGGAGATGCTTTCACAACGCAAGCCAAGGGTATTGAGAAGGTTAAAAAGATTGGGAAGGGAGGGCTACAAGCTGTTTGCTTTTGTCTTTCTATATTTTGGACTCAACACTGTACAGATGTAGGATCTTCATTTGATCACTCTTGTTGCTGAGAATTTTCCTGCACAACAGGAAATGCAAACGGATTCTAAAGTTTGTAATTTTCACTTTAAAATGACTTGAGTTCCCTAACGAAAAATGTATCTACCCCTACAAAAAATGTCTATGAATTCTAATTCACATTTCCTGTAGTTTAGGATTATTTTCATGCTGCAGCAAACTGGCTCAAATTAAGATCCTACATCTGTACACTGAGTCAAATAGCAAATATATTTTTCAGACATTCAACTTGTAGCTTTAGCTTCATATTTTAACTGATGTAAGGAATGCAGTGTGTTTTTATATTAGTCAGACATTCTTCCAAGTTATTGATTTTCATAGTGCTTCAGGTCTTTTTGTGGCCAAGTCAAGATTGAATTGAGTTTTCTATGGTTTTGTTTAGTTGCTTCAGAGGCTGCATTGGATGTACCAAGCTTTGGAATGGTTTTGGCTGATTGCTGTATGATGATCTCGTCTCACCCTTTCAGGGGGTCAAAGGCCATGTCATAGCATGGTGCATGAAGTCACCAGTTTGTGTGCTCCTCCAGCAATCACTGACCCATGCACCCACAGCTTGGTGTTGTCATGACCTTTGGAAAGATGCTGCGTTCGTTTCCACCATTGGTGTTTCTTCCATTGAGATGAGTGGAGTGCTATGGGTAATTGTGACACAGTGCTTTTCTACCCTCCTGCCCTATTTCACAATACGGAGTGTTCCATAATGGTGAATTTAAATTCCACTAGTCAGGGTAATACAATTTACTGCTGCCAATTCAGCTGGGAGTTTAGTAAAACTTTGATGTCCACATTATTATAGTAACCTGAAGGAACACCTGCTTCCTAGATTTACACTCTTTTCTCTCTCGCCAACGGAAAATGTCCCCTTTTTAGATTAGCTTTCTCAGGAGAATTATCCCCCAGGTGAGAAATGTGGTTTCACCCTCACTGAGAAGAAAATTTACCAAAAAGAATCCTGTAAAAGCCATGGAACCCCGAGCTGCGGCTCTTCTATTCACTTTCAATCTCTATAAATTCCATTAGATATAAATGTATCCGTATTCGAGACATCGGCTTACAGATGTAGCTAACAATCTCAACGAGGTTGTCAATAAGTGGAGGTAAGAGGGTGTGTGTGTGTTGCATTGGGTCAGTCTCAATTCACTCCGCTGGCCCACCATCTCATAGGGGGAAAAATCAGTCCTGCCCATGTAGTATCACTGCGTCGTACCCTTCCACTTTGCGTCGTTACCACGGTAGCCCGGCCACGCCCCACAACGGAGTGTGATTGGCCATCTCTTGTGTCTCCAAGGCAACGGCAGTATGTCAAGGGTACCTGTGAACCAGCCGCCCATTAAGCTGGCGGGACTGATCGAAGGGGCCAAGTACCACCTGAGGGTGTACTCCAACGAATACCACAGCATCTCCAGCAATGTTGTCACCTTTGAGACCAGCGCAGGTGAGACTCCACCTGCCCAGTTGAGGAGGGATGGTGCATGGCCCGGATCAGGTCAGGTCAGATAGCCTGGGGGCCAGTCTGTGTCTGCATCAGCCCAGTCTAGGAGACTATAGCAGGCTAATACAGAGACATGACAGCACCCATGCTACAGGGACCACATGGATTACCCAGTTCCCTAACAATGAGGTATGTTGGGTCAGAACACTGTGGTGCTCCAGCCAAATGAAAGAAGGCTAGGAGTTGAAATAGCTCCATGAGCTGGTATTGAATTGTTGCCATGATTTCCCCGTCCATCAATCAAATACTCAAACGCATTGTAAAGTGACTGCTTTGTCTCCGTTCAGTTGTCTGTTCTGGACTTCTGGGAATATCTGCCATGAATCAGCGATTTAGCTGTTTGTGATGTCTTGATTTGCCGTAGGAGAGTATTCCATGTGGTAAGAATAATCCAATGCAATGTAATGAATGAAAGCTAAAACATACAATGGGTCTATAACTTGGACATATACTTTACTTTTCTCATATCTTCGTTTTGTTCTGAGCAAATTCACTTAGCTAATTTCACACTTGGTTGGTTAGTAATTATAAACTATTCATGTCATTGTTGGGGTATATTTAAGTCTGCATTTTGTTACAGAAGTGTTTTTCAACCAGTAGCATACTGTGTTTGGCTAATTTCAATGTTCTATAATTATATTTTAGACCGATTTCAGATCATAATACTCTCCAGTGTCTTTGGTTGCTTTCAATATTTGAGGTTCTTTCTGTTAAAATACCTAGGTTTTGTGTTCATATCAACAAATTGACCCAACACATAATTGTAGTGTATATTCTGATTCAATTTGAAATGCAAAATAGACTTCATATTTTCAAATGTTATTTTCAAGGTTTGGGGAAGTGAAGATAAATACTTTATTGATAGATATATATATATATATATATACAGTACCATTCAAAAGTTTGGACACACCTACTCATTAATTTCTACATTGTAGAATAATAGTGAAGACATCAAAACTATGAAATAACACATATGGAATCATGTAGTAATCAAAGAAGTTTCAAACAAATCAAAATGTATTTGATTTTTGAGATTCTTCAAAGTAGCCAACCTTTGCCTTGATTACAGCTTTGCACACTCTTGGCATTCTCTTAATCAGCTTCACCTGAAATGCTTTTCCAACAGTCTTAAAGGAGTTCCCACATATGCTGAGCACTTTTTCGCTGCTTTTCCTTCACTCTGCGGTCCAACTCATCCCAAACCATCTCAATCTCGTTCTTGGTCAAATAGCCCTTACACAGCCTGGAGGTGTGTTGGGTCATTTTCCTGTTGAAAAACAAATGATTGTCCCACAAAGCGCAAACCAGATGGGATGGCGTATCGCTACAGAATGCTGTGGTAGCCATGCTGGTTAGGCGTGCCTTGAATTCTAAATACATCACAGACAGTGTCACCAGCAAAGCACCCCACACCACCTCCTCCATGCTTCACGACGAAAACCACACTTGCGGAGACCATCCGTTCACCTACAGATTTCCACCGGTCTAATGTCCATTGCTCATGTTTCTTGGCCCAAGCAAGTCTCTTCTTATTATTGGTGTCCTTTAGTAGTGGTTTCTTTGTAGCGATTCGATCATGAAAACCTGATTCTCCTCTGAACAGTTGATGTTGAGATGTGTCTGTTACTTGAACTCTGTGAAACATTTATATGAGCTGCAATCTGAGGTGCAGTTAACTCTAATGAACTTATCCACTGCAGCAGAGGTAACTCTGGGTCTTCCTTTCCTGTGGCAGTCCTCATGAGAGCCAGTTTCGTCATAGCGCTTGATGGTTTTCGCGACTGCACTTGAAGAAAGTTCTTGAAATGTTCCACATTGACGTTCATGTCTTAAAGTAATGATGGACTGTCATTTCTCTTTGCTTATTTGAGCTGTTCTTAACAAAATATTTATTTGTATTTATTTTATTTTTAATTTAACCTTTATTTAAATAGGCAAGTCAGATAAGAACAAATTCTTATTTACAGTGACGGCCTGCCAAAAGGCAAAAGGCCTCCGTTGGGGTCGGTGGCTGGGATTAAAGAGAAAAGAAATTCAATAAAAATATAGGACAAACACACATCATGACAAGAGAGACAACACAGCACTACAGAAAGAGAGACCTAAGATAACAACATATTAAGGCAACAATACATGACAACACACCATGGTAGCAACACAACATGACAACAACATGGTAGCAACACAACATGGAAGCAGCACAACATGGTAGCAGCACAAAACATGGTACAAACATTATTGGGCACAGACAACAGCACAAAAGGCAAGAAGGTAGAGATAACAATACATCACGCAAAGCAGCCACAACTGTCAGTCAGAGTGCCCATAATTGAGTCTTTGAATGAAGAGATTGAGATAAAACTGTCCAGTTTTAGTGTTTGTTGCAGCTTGTTCCAGTCGCTAGATGCAGTGAACTGAAAAAACAAGCAACCCAGGGATGTGTGTGCTTTGGGGACCTTTAACAGAATGTGACTGGCAGTGTTGAATGTGGAGGATGGGGCTGCAGTAGATATCTCAGATAGGGGGGAGTGAGGCCTAAGAGGGTTTTCTAAATAAGCATCAACCAGTGGGTCTTGCGACAAGTAATGAGAGATGACCAGTTTATAGAGGATTATAGAGTGCAGTGATGTGTCCTATAAGGAGCATTGGTGGCAAATCTGATGGCCAAATGGTAAAGAACATCTAGCCGCTCGAGAGCACCCTTACCTACCAATCTATAAATTATTTATCCCTAATTTAGCATGGGAAGGATGGTTATTTAAATCAGAGTTAGTTTGGCAGTTGGGGTGAAAGAGGAGCGATTATGATAGAGGAAACCAAGTCTAGATTTAACATTAGCCTGCAGCTTTGATATGTGCTAAGAGAAGGACAGTGTACCGTCTAGCCATACTCCCAAGTACTTGTATGAGGTGACTATCTCAAGCTCTAAACCCTCCTAGGTAGTAATCACACCCGTGGGGAGAGGGGCATTCTTCTTACCAAACCACATGACCTTTGTTTTGGCGGTGTTCAGAACAAGGTTAAGGGCAGAGAAAGCTTGTTGGACACTAAGAAAGATTTGTTGTAGAGCGTTTAACACAAAATCCGGGGAGGGGCCAGCTGAGTATAAAACTGTATCATCTGCATATAAATGGATGAAAGAGCTTCCTACTGCCTGACCTATGTTGTTGATGTAAACTGAGAAGAGAGTGGGGCCTAGGATCGAGCCTTGGGGTACTCCCTTGTTGACAGGCAGTGGCTGAGACAGCAGATGTTCTGACTTTATACACTGCAATCTTTCAGAGAGAGGTAGTTAGCAAATCAGGTCAAAGACCCCTCAGTGTCTTTGGAGTTGGTCTTTTACCAATAGGGCTAACTTCTGTATACCAGCCCTACCTTGTCACAACACAACTGATTGGCTCAAATGCATGAATTTACTTTTAACAAGGCTCACCTGTTAATTGAAATGCATTCCAGGTGACTACCTCATGAAGCTGTTTGAGAGAATTCCAAGAGTGTGAAAAGCTGTCATCAAGGAAAAGGGTGGCTACTTTGAAGAATCTCAAATATAAAATATATGTTGTTTAAAACTGTTTTGGTTACTACGTGATTCCATATGTGTTGTTTCATATGTGTTATTTCATAGTTTTGATGTCTTCACTATTATTCTACAATGTAAAAATAAAGAAAAACCATTGAATGAGTAGTGGGATTCCGTTCAGAGTAATAGCTCTGCGTTGAGGGAATAATGGAATATTGTGATGATGGTTTTGGGTTGTCATACTTTGTGTGGTTACTGTATCTTGATTTGAAAAGTCTTGGATGAGGACAGATGGTCGGACGTATTGCCAGTGACTCATCTGGGGCACAACAGACTCTTATTATTTTTCTCCCTCTCTCTGTGTGTCTCATCTCTCCCTCCTGTGTGTGTGCGTGTGTATGTGCGTGTCAATGTGTTTGCCTGCTGACAGCCTACAGTAAAGATCAGGTGGACATTGCTACCCAGGGCTGGTTCATCGGGCTGATGTGTGCAATTGCTCTCATCATCCTCATCCTCCTCATCGTCTGCTTCATCAAGAGGAGTCGAGGAGGCAAATACCCAGGTAAGAGTTAACAGAAGGGAGTTAAATACCCAGGTAAGGGTTAACCGAAGGGAGTTAAATACCCAGGTAAGGGTTAACAGAAGGGAGTTAAATACCCAGGTAAGGGTTAACGGAAGGGAGTTAAATACCCAAGTAAGGGTTTACAGAAGGGAGTTAAATACCCAGCTAAGGATTAACAGAAGGGAGTTAAATACTCAGGTAAGGGTTAACAGAAGGGAGTTAAATACCCAGGTAAGGGTTAACAGAAGGGAGTTAAATACCCAGGTAAGGGTTAACAGAATGGAGTTAAATACCCAGGTAAGGTAATGATGTGGGGTGGGAGTGGGTCAAGTTCCAATGTAAGAGTTTACAGGTCAAACATAAATGTAAACGTAATGGGTTATTCAATTACGGAGAACAGCACCCATGTAAATTCCAAATCCTTGGTGGAGCTTTGAATACATGTTCAGTAATCATGTGTGTCTTTTTGGCTTGATCTATCTTCAGTGCGAGAAAAAAAAGATCTCCCTCTGGACGCAGTGGATCAGAAAGGAGAGGACGGATCATTTGACTACCAGTAAGTATTTTTCCTGAATATGAATATTTCTCATATGTTTGTGGAACTATGTATTATATGGCCCAATGTTCCCCTGGGAGGTTAAATATGTGTTTCACCAATCAGTGACCGATTCATCTATGCAGATTATCTATTGTAACAATGTGTAGTAAATAGAGCTAGGTATGACTGAGTCACGCAGGCTTATATAGAGGGGGATTTAGTAGGCTTTTGTCTGGTTGGTTTACTTATGTATGTGTATACTAGTCATCATGATTATGATGTATGGTGTTCAGGCTTAGGATCCTGCGTAGTAGTGTTTATCTGTATGTACTGTATTTAGATATCAGGAATGAGGGACAGGGACTCTTAGGTCTTGTAATCCTGGTGAATGTTATGACAGGAGTTAGTATGTGTTAGGTCTAGCAATGCATGTGTTCAGTAGTATATATATTTGTTGGTGAGTGATTGTCTTTTGCTCATTACAGGTCCCACTGATCTGTCTCCACTCATTTTTCTCTGTGGGGAATGAGACTCTCTCTGTCCACCTTTACTGATTAATTAACCCTCTAACTTAACCGTCAAGTCAGCTTACTCACTCTAATCATCCTGATCCTACTTTATTGAAATGGTGCTAAAACCCATGTCCTAAGTTACACAGGCAGGCAGAGGGTATGTACACACTTAAATGTGTAGCTACTGTTTGCCACCTACAGGGAGGGAAAAAAGTATTTGATCCCCTGCTGATTTTGTACATTTGCCCACTGACAAAGAAATGATCAGACTATAATTTTAATGGTAGGTTTATTCAAACAGTGAGAGACAGAATAACAACCAAAAAATCCAGAAAAATGCATGTCAAAAATGTTATAAAATGATTTGCATTTTAATGAGGGAAATATGTATTTGACCCCTCTGCAAAACATGACTTAGTACTTGGTGGCAAAACCCTTGTTGGCAATCACAGAGGTCAGACGTTTCTTGTAGTTGGCCACCAGGTTTGCACACATCTCAGGAGGGATTTTGTCCCACTCCTCTTTGCAGATCTTCTCCAAGTCATTAAGGTTTCGAGGCTGACGTTTGGCAACTCGAACCTTCAGCTCCCTCCACAGATTTACTATGGGATTAAGGTCTGGAGAATGGCTAGGCCACTCCAGGACCTTAATGTGCTTCTTCTTGAGCCACTCCTTTGTTGCCTTGGCCGTGTTTTTTGGGTTATTGTCATGCTGGAATACCCATCCACGACCCATTTTCAATGCCCTGGCTGAGGGAAGGAGGTTCTCACCCAAGATTTGACGGTACATGGCCCCATCCATCGTCCCTTTGATGCGGTGAAGTTGTCCTGTCCCCTTAGCAGAAAAATACCCCCAAAGCATAATGTTTCCATCTCCATGTTTGACGGTGGGGATGGTGTTCTTGGGTTCATCCTCCTCCTCCTCCAAACACTGCGAGTTGAGTTTATGCCAAAGAGCTCCATTTTGGTCGCATCTGACCACAACACTTTCACCCAGTTGTCCTCTGAATCATTCAGATGTTCATTGGCAAACTTCAGACGGGCATGTATATGTGGTTTGTTGAGCAGGGGAAACTTGCGCTGCAGGATTTCAGTCCTTCACGGCGTAGTGTGTTACTAATTGTTTTCTTGGTGACTATGGTCCCAGCTGCCTTGAGATCATTGACAAGATCCTTCCGTGTAGTTCTGGGCTGATTCCTCACCGTTCTCATGATCATTGCAACTCCACGAGGTGAGATCTTGCATGGAGCCCCAGGCCGAGGGAGATTGACAGGTCTTTTGTGTTTCTTCCATTTGCGAATAATCGCACCAACTGTTGTCACCTTCTCACCAAGCTGTTTGGCGATGGTCTTGTAGCCCATTCCAGCCTTGTGTAGGTCTACAATCTTGTCTCTGACATCCTTGGAGAACTCTTTGGTCTTGGCCATGGTGGAGAGTTTGGAATCTGATTGATTGATTGCTTCTGTGGACAGGTGTCTTTTATACAGGTAACAAGCTGAGATTAGGAGCACTCCCTTTAAGAGTGTGCTCCTAATCTCAGCTCGTTACCTGTATAAAAGACACCTGGGAGCCAGAAATCTTTCTGATTGAGAGGTGGTCAAATACTTATTTCCCTCATTAAAATACAAACCAATTTATTAAATTTTTGACATGTGTTTTTCTGGATTTTTTTGGTTGTTATTCTGTCTCTCGCTGTTCAAATAAACCTACCATTAAAATTATAGACTGATAATTTCTTTGTCAGTGGGCAAACGTACAAAATCAGCAGGGGATCAAATACTTTTTTCCCTCACTGTAAATCCATAACTAAAGTACATAGAGAAGCATCCATACACAGCCTGTCTGGTGTGTATTGTTGTGGTGGTAACACAAAAAACTTTTGGCCTTTGGTTTCTAAGGTAGCAATGTCCTCTCACATGACCAAAGCTAATTCCTGGGTAGAGGTACCTTCTCAGGTGACCCTCATCCACTGTTGCCATGGTGATGATCATATTACCACTGACAGTGTCTTAAGATCTTCAGAAGGAGAGGAAGTGCCCCTGTACTCAACCCCCAGTAACACCACACAACCTGTAACCCAAACCCCTAACTGTTCTTATGAATCTGAAATGGAACATGGCACCTTAATTTACCCAAGCTTTGGGGGAACCTTCTACCTAGACCAGTTACAATGGTTTAGTCAGGTATATTTACAGTAATTTGAAGAGATTTTATTCGTTTTGCTTTTAGAAAGCATTACGAGCAATAACAATTATATATATATATATATATATATATATATATATATATATATATATATATATATATTCACATACACTGGATAGGTGCAGTGAATTGTGTCGTTTTATAGGGTCAGCCATAGTAGTACGGCGCCCAAGGAGCAAATAATTGTTAAGTGCCTTGCTCAAGGACATATCGCCATATTTTTCATCTTGACATCTCGGGTATTCAAACTAGCAACCTTTCGGTTACTTGCCCAATGCTCTAAACGCTAGGCTGCCTGCCGCCCAGAAAACAAGCATTACAAGCGTTACACCATAAAAAATGTATGAAATCATTTGAACAGTGTTGTTGTAGGTGTTTATTCTACTTGACAACAAAGTGCTGTGGTTTTAAAGTGTTAAGTGTTTTTAAAAGCACTTGGATGTGCAGTGTGATGTTCAAAGGCGATATCAACCATTATCACTTGTGTGTGAGCAGTGCTCTACTGTAATGTTTATACAAGTGTGTGAGGCATGTCGACAATGGAAAACCAAAGCAAGTCCCTGCTCTCGCCTCTAATCAATGTTTATTAATATTACCCTCTTTCCTGCAGCGAAGGTCATCGCTAAGCTCACACAGTGACACACACTCAATAGCACTGGCACTAATCCCTTTGTCTACATAACTCCCACGTTGTGTTAGTGTATGTGTACGTGCATGTTTGGGCGTCTGTGTGTGTGTGTGTGTGTGTGTGTGTGTGTGTGTGTGTGTGTGTGTGTGTGTGTGTGTGCGTTTGTGTATAAGCACGTGTGTGTGTGTGTGTGTGTGTGTGTGTGTGTGTGTGTGTGTGTGTGTGTGTGTGTGTGTGTGTGTGTGTGTGTGTGGCGTGTACGTGTGTGTGTAGTCTCTGGCTCTCATACGCTTGTGTGTCACCTGGAGGATGTCTCCTTCCTCCCTTCCCTCTCTCTTGCTCTCTACTCTCTCTCCTATCTTCACGTCTCTTCCCTCTCTTCTCCACGCTGAAATGGTCATCTGTCCCTGACAGGAACGAAAATGAGAACGAAAACGAGAACAGGTACTTTGGTTTTGGCACGGCATCCTCCTCCCGGCCTGCGCATGTCTGGGGCAGATACTCCCCTCCAGACTGGGGGGGGGGGCTGCCTGCGGGTTTGGGGGTGAGATTGGGGAGTTCGGGGTAAAAGTGGGGTTGCGGAAGTGAGGCAATAACTGTGACGTTAGATCATGGTCTATGACCAACTTCACCCTCCTCCCTTTGCACTACTGTTCATGGGGTGGAAGGGGAAAGTGAGAGATGGGTGGTGGAGGTCGACACAGTACACCAGCCAATTTAGATATCTCAGTTCCCGGGGTGTCAAACATGTGACCAGGGCACAGCTGAGACTCTCCGGGTAGTGTGAATACACAGAGAGAAGTGAGAAGTGTTGTTTCTACACAGCTGAGACTCTCCGGGTAGTGTGAATACACAGAGAGAAGTGAGAAGTGTTGTTTCTACACAGCTAGACCTTCCGGCAATGGACTTCAGAAATATGTAGCTAAGCTGTAGCTAATTAACAAAAGCTTCTATAATCGGTCCCTGACTCTTTGGGTATATAGTCTACTTCCATAAAATTAGGTCAACTTTCCCTTCAAGGCAGGTTAGTGAATAGGACAATCTCACTTCAGGGCTAAACCATGTTATGCATCACCAGACTACCTTGGCCTAACCTTAAGGCTAAGATCATCTATTGCCCTGGGTATCCATGGCCTGTCCATGGCTGTTCCACACCTGCTACCTCACAAACAGAACAACAGCCATTACAATAGGCAAAATGACTTAAGCCCAGGGCTGTTCTGGACATTTTCAATACAGGCCTCTGGTGGAGAGTTGTCTTGGCAGGGACCAGATCCATCCATGGGTTGTTCAGGGTTAAGAGCAGCAAGTGTTCAATATGGGGCAAGTGAGGCTAATCATAGCTGTGGTTTAAGCACCGCCTCAGGCTCATGACATTCAAGTGAGAAAAGCGTATTAGTGTTCAGGACTCCGCTGAAGTGCGCAGACACTGAGCCAAGGCTCCGTACTGTGAAAGCCTCTTCTTATTATCAGTCTGCAGGATATCACAGTGTTGGAAAAGCAGATTTCGGAGTACCACAGGCCTCACTTTAGATCCACAGCTGAAGAGTCACTCATCTAAATATGCTCTGAAAGTGTCAATTTAATCAGGTAATAAAGTGTCAGGTAAATCGAGGTAATTTGCAAATGAGAGAGAGAGAGTGAAGGAGACCTAGAGCGAGAGAGAGAATATGCAGGGTTTTCTTATCTCTCCCTAGAGAGCCGTCAAGTGCTTCATGGATCAGGTAGGTGATGTGGTGATCCTGAAACTGATCGTGAACACTGAGAAGTCCTGAACCCTTTGTCTCTGTCGAGGCTTTGATCGTGTTTTCCTACCCTTAAGGTTAATTGCTTTGTTTTTCTTCCAACAGCTGACATTTCAAAAGGCAGCAACCACCAGGTGCAGAGGTGAAGGCTGAGGACGGAAATCAATTTGGGCTGAAGTGAGAGGGAGGGAGGGAGGGAGGGAGGGAGGGAGGGAAGAAGGTGTAGGGTAGAATCTGATGGAGAGAGGGTTTAGGGAGGGAGGTTGGAAGGTCTTCCGTTGGAGTTTGACACCCTTGAGGAACCAATTTGGGGAATAAGCAGCAGAGAACCTTCGCAACATGTGAAAATATAAGCCTTTGTATGCAGATAAAATATCAACACGTACAACACTATTTCCTTCCTACATGCTGACATTCACCGCTGCTCACGTCCAATAAACAAATGTTTATTCTGTCCCGTTTCGGTTGAGTCGACCTCGGCCTTCAAAAGGGTCAAACTGACAGATATGTCGATAAAATAAACATGCAGGAGTAAACTTAGTATGTTCTGGCCCACATGAAAAAATTCTACAGTGTACTATAGAATACTACAGTACTTACTATAGTAAACTGTAGTATACTGTATAATACTATACTACACACTGTAGTATCCATTAAACATGTGTAGTGCTTACTATAGAGAAACACTGTAATAAATACTAAAGTTATGTCCGTAAAAACACTACAGTCCGCAAAAACAGTTCACTTTTAAATTATTGTAAAAACAACAGTATTGAATTTGCCTATACCTTGCCCATTCCCCTCCCCATATCGCAATTTGTGCCACCCATAAGTGAGAAATCTACACGCCAAGTGTCAACCATATATTGTTTTCCCACAGGTTATGGAAAATGTGCTCTTTTATTATTTCTCCAATAGGTTTCCTGAAGGAGAAAACCTCCACTTCTATGTCAAAAACTATAGTAAATATTACAGTAATGTCTGCAAAAACACTACAGTAAATACTACAGTATACAACAGTCTGCAAAAACACTACAGTAAACACTACAGTATACTGTAGTACAGTCCACAAAAACACTACAGTAAATACTACAGTAAACTACAATCTGCAAAAACACTACATTAATTACTATAGTATATACAGTTTTGTTTTAATACACTATTTATACTATAGTTAACTGAACATATTACAGTATAATACAGTATGATACATTATACTACAGTAAATATGACAGTATAAGACAGTATTCACTGTAGTATTTTTGCAGACTTTAGCAAAAACACTACAATGAATACTATAGTATTTATACCATATTATAAACTGCGGGTTCAAGCCCTGAATGCTGATTGGCTGAAAGCCGTGGTATAGTACTGGTATGACAAAACATTTATTGTTACTGCTCTAATTACGTTGGTAACCAGTTTGTAATAGCAATAAGGCACCTCGGGGGTTTGTGGTATATGGCCAATATTCCACGGCTAAGCACTGTATCCAGGCACTCCGCACTGCGTCGTGCGTAAGAACAGCCCTTAGCCGTGGTATATTGGCCATATACCACAAACCCCCAAGGTGCCTTGTTGCTAAAATAGGCTATAGTATTTTTTCATGTGGGGGAGTAATTTTTGTAATTTATGATGTATAAACACTTTGACAGTTCTATCTCTCCATGTGCATGACTCTATGGCAATGGTGGTCCACCCTGCTTCTGGAACGCCGCAGTGTGCAAGCTTTTGTTCCAGCCCAGCTTTAACACACTTGATTTAACGTTTGTACATTGAAGACTGGTTGATTGTTTGAATCGGGATGTTAAAGCTGGGCTGGAACAAAAGCCTGCACCTTCTGCAGCTCTTCAGGATCAGGTCTGGCCCTCCCTGGTCTATGGTGTATCCAGTTTGACTTTCTGTGGTACTACAGACTCAGCTGTTAGGGCCTTCATTTGCCAATTGCTAAACCCACAGATGTGTTCCTTGATGTAGTTCTGGTCCCGTGTGTTACTTGCGGCTTGAGACGGCTTCAACGGCCTCCATCTGTCCATTCATTCCTCCATAGAGAGCATTTTCTTCAGTTGAAGAAGGTTCAAGCCCCACGTAACACCGTGGACCAGAGCTAGCCTTGATGCACCTCATGACCAGATAGATAGAGATCCCATTTTCCTTTGGCTATGTAAAACCTAATTCTAGGGCTTTTTGTTCGGTATCCTATGATTATTGTTGCTTCATCTGTGTTTTTGTTTGTTTGATGTCATAGTACATTAGTAGTATGGGGCAACTATGTATTGGCACCCAAATGTTTTTGACCCACTAGTAAATGTGATTTTAGGTCTATATCACTCAGGTATGTTAGCAATTCCCCCCCCATTCAAGATCTCATTTAAGATCTCATTTTTAGTCTGTGTGTTTATTCAGTATGTTTGTCTGTTCAGTGTGTTTTTAGCCATCTCTGTTTTTTGTTCTTCCTCACCTTACGTCTTTTTCCTTTGTCTTTCTGTTTTGGTTTCTGTTCCCATTGGGTCAAATCAAGTTGTTCCTTCAAAAGGTATGGAAGGAGTAGAAGTCTGTTCTGCACAGTGCACACCACAACCAGAATAACCCTGAAGTAATATGCATTATTTACTTTGAGATCGCTCAGACTTCTTGCATTGGATTTTAATCGATTAATATCTAATCACACACTAATCACAACCTGTTGAATTGACTAAACATTGACCATTCTGTTTTCAATTGAATGAAAGTCGTAGCTCAAACATATTCTCACTAAGGCTTAACCAACTAAAACCCTCATTTAATTTCAAAGATATTGTTGATTCCAGTCATGTCGAAGTAAGTGGAGGTGGAAAGTAACGAACTGATGTTGACATTTACGCAATTGATTTCTCTAGTCCAATTGATATGTTAATTGAGCTGGGTAATATTCTTTTTGATAGAAAAATGCTCAAATAACAAAGATTAAACAGTTTGTTTTGAAAGTAGTTTCAGACACTGCAGCTTATTTCAGTAGAATAAAGTATTCCCAGTTACTTTTTCCACCTTTGCTCCTTTCTTAAAAAAGAATCTAATCAGATAATTGAATCATTCTACACCCTCTCATTGTAAAGAGGTTTAAAGTCGAAGAACGCTTGGTCTTTTATACCTCCTCTAAACCTTCTGGCTCACTAATATTGCTTGAGCGATAAGGTCAACACACGAAAGCTGGGAAACCCGCGACTTGAGCCAGGTTTTTTTTTATGACTTTGCCACTCTAGTAGATTTATTCAATTATATAATGTGGAGATGTCCTCATAATTTAGCTGTAATACTCCACTCTTGAGTGGATTTAGAACTATGGACAATAGTTTCGTATTTGCCAGCTGCTATGCTTCTCACCTTATGGTTCGATAAATCTTAGTGAGTTTGAGGGTTGTGAAAATCTAATAAGTTAATTTCTCCATCTGCTCAGCTCTACTAAAAATCAAGGTTGTCATTGACCATGCCTGCATAAGGCCAATGTCTACATACACTATTGTATGTATGAGAGTGAGTTCTAACACTCCTGATAAATCCGTCTCTCAGTATATTAATCGATTAAAACGTAAAAAAACATCTCCCGTGCAGTTATCCAGTTTCTTCTCATCTATTTCACTCTCTCTCTATTTTCTGGTCTACTTATCTTCTCTAGACTCTCACATGTATGATAAGATGGCGGCGCTGAGGACGGCGAGTCTTGCCGGTTCCTGCTTGACATTGCTTTTTGTATTGCTTTTTCTGCGTTCACTGTTACTTTGTTTGCTCAGAATGTTCGTGTAATATTCCTACGACCGACAAACACTTCTGGATCATGATCGGAAGCTACACACTTATCTCTCAGCCTCCCAGATCTGGAATAATACATTAGTTCCATAGTTCCCCGCACAGCGGGCTTACCTGACCGAAGGCAAAGCCAGTGATGAAGAAAAGGAAGGGAAGGGAGACTGAGCTAGGCTGAAAAGACAGGCTACATGGCCTCCTCTTCCTATACTAGAAAAAAAGGTGCTATCAAGAACCTAAAAGGGTTCTTCTGCTGTGCCCATAGGATAACTATTTGAAGAACCCTTTTTGGTTCCAGGTAGAACCCTTTTGGGTTCCATGTAGAGTCCTTTATACAGAGGGTTCTACATGGAACCCAAAAGGGTTCTGCCTGGAACAAAAATGTGTTCTAGCTGGAACCAAAAAGGGTTCTCCTTTGGGGACAGCCGAAGAACCCTTTTGGAACCCTTTTTGCTAAGAGTGTAGTATCCTGATGGCTAATGTCCAATCGCTGGAAAATAAACTTTGAGCTCAGAGCAAGGCTTCAATCGCAGAGGGACATCAGGGAATGCTGTGTCTTTGTTTTTACAGAGACATGGCTTACGTGAAACTCACTCGACTCTGCTATCCGACTTGATGGCGTTTCCATTTTCCGTATGGATCGTATGGCGGCTTCTGGTAAGAGTAGGGGAGGTGTATGCTTCCTCATCAACATTTCCTGGTGTAATGAAATTAAAAACGTCTCGAGCTCCTGTTCACCCGACCTGGAGTTCCTGATGCTAAAATGCCGACCCCAATCTATGTCGAGGGAATTCAAGTGTATTATTATCACAGCTGTGTACATACTGCCACAAGCAACCAGCAAGGTGGCACTCAGCGAACTGTACAATAACGTTAGCCTGCAAGAAGCCTCTCACCCGGAAGCTGTCTTTTTCGCGGGAGATTTTAACCAAGCAAATCTTTTAAAGAATATTCCAAAGTATCGCCAACATGTATCCTGCCTCACAAGAGGACCATGCTGGACCATCTGTACACAAACATCCATGACTCGTACAAAGCAATCCCCCGCCCCCACTTCAGCCAATAAGATCAGTCTCTGTGTTCCTACTCCAAGCCTACAAGCAGAAACTCAAGAGGGAGCCACCAACTCAGAGAATAGTGAAGAGCTGGACAGAGGAATGAAACTCAATGCTGCAGGACTGTTTTGAGAATACTGATTGGATTTTTGTTTTTATTCATCCACCCAGAACGTATCCATTAACATTGAGGAATATACATCGTCAGTCACAGGCTTCATAAAAAATTGTGTTGATGATGTTGTACACACAATACCAATCTGGACATAACCCAACCAAAAACCCTGGATGAACAGATAAATCCATACCATGCTGTGAGCCCGTACTGCAGCATTTAATGTCAGCAGAACGAACCACAATGACTCGGTGTGAAGTGTACAAGACAAGCAGGTATGAGCTCCACAAATCCATTCATTCGACAACTCAGACTTGCGACACGTGGCAAGGACTCCAGGCTATCACTGACTACAAAGGTAAATCCAGCGGATTGGTGCCAACCGAAGCCTCCCTCCAAGATGAGCTTAACATCTTCTATGCTCGCTTTAAGGCAGACAATACAGAGCCATCCAGGAAGTATCTCACTGCTCCGGATGACCAGGTGCTTTCGCTCTCCAAGGCTGATGTGTGGAAAGATCTCAAGAGGGAATATTCACAAAGTCACCAGCCAAATGGCATCCCTGACTGCATCATCAGAGTGTGGCTGACCAACCTTGTGGGCGTCTTCACGGACATCTTCAACCTGTCCCTATCCCAGGATGTAGTCCCCACTTGCTTCAAGGAGACCACCATCGTTCCAATGCTCAATAGTTCACATGCCCAAATGACTATCGCCCCGTCGCACTCACCCTTGTCATCATTTAGGGCTTCTAGAGGCTGGTCATGGCCCATATCATGGCCAGCATGACGGGTACACTGGACCCACTCCAATATCCCTGACGCTCCAACAGATCCACGGAAGATGCCATTTCCATCGCTATTCACACGGCCCTTGCACATCTTGACAAGAGGAACACTTATGTGAGAATGCTGTTCATTGACTACAGTTCACCATTCAACACAATTGTTCCCTCCAAGCTCCTCACCAAGCTTAGAGCCCTGGGTCTGGACACTACCCTCTGCAACTGGATCCTGGACTTCCTGACGGGCAGACCACAGGCTGTGAGGATTGGCAACAACCTCCTCCACACTGATAACCAACATCAACCAGTCAGCCTATAGGGAGGAGGTAAGTGAACTGGCACATCCCCTGATCCACATCAACAGGACTGCAGAAGAGAGAGTCAGTAGTTTTAAATTCCTCTGGGTCCACGTCACCGATTACTTGATATGAACCAACAATACCACCACTCTTGTCAAGAGGGCACAACAGTGCCTCTACTTCCTAAGGCGTCTGAAGTAATTCGGCATGCCACCCCGGGTCCTCTCCAAATACACCATCGAGAGCGTCCTTACCAGTTTCATCACGGCCTGGTACAGGAATTGCTCCGTCCACGACCGAAAGGCCCTCCAGTGTGTGGTGAAGATGGCCCAGTACATCACTGAGACAGTTTCTATCTACAATCCATCAGACTGCTGAACACCTGACCTGGACTGAACACCTGCTGTGATTCTCTGCACCTTAGTACACATGCACTCACTCACTCACGCACACACAGACACACACACACACACACACACACATGCACACACACACACATCACAACTGTTGCTACCAGACTCGAATTTACTATTGTTGATACTGTTTGGTCTGGTTGCCTTGGTAATTCTTCGTTGATGACCTGTGTGCTCAGTTGATTTGGTGAGTGCATGGAGCATGCTCAGAGCCATGACTTCAGGTAATCTCTGTCAGATTATATTCCGACGTAGTTTGTCTACTAACTGGCCATCCTTGACACAGTACCACACCAGCAAATCACCAAAGAAAATGTCAAAACAGTCTGGTTTGTAGATCGATCCTTTCTACAGCCAAGATAAATATTCAACACCTCCAAATATGATGGAAAGACTGTTGAAGAGCTAAACTTGCATACTTTTCTCTTCCCACTGCTCTGGTAATGCCTTTCTGCTGTTTGCTATCTGCCCGTTGTGAGAGTCTAGAGAGCTAATGTTGGTTGATAGCACCAGTGTCCCTCTGCATGACAGTTCTCTCTCCCTACTGCGGAGGTAGAAGACATAGGGACATGTTCTGAACTGAGATAGGCTCACCTACTCTAATTTGAGCTTTCACACAAATTGTCTAATCCCTGCAACACTCTGCTTTGTGTGTGAGCTTGAGGTTAATGCACAGATCTCACATCAGAACATAGTCCAGACTGAGTGGCATGTGTATGTATGAGAATGTGTTGGTTTGAGCATTTAAGGGCAACATACAGCTTCCCCAATGACTCAGCGGTGCTGTAGCAGTTATTGTAGACTACAGTATTTATTTCAGCAAGCTTATATTATTGCACTCTGGTTGACAACTGCCAGTGTTTTTATATCATAGCTAAAGGCAAGTATCGATGTTGTTCCAAAATTGTTTTTTTGAAAGTGATTGTGTTCCAGTGTGAACTGAATGACCTCAGCTTCAGTCTGTGATGATCTGTAAGAGAAAGGACTGCGGAAAACTACAGTCAACACTTCTCTTGTATACAGTTGTTCCCTTCCCCAGTTCTCCTCTGACCCCTGAACCCTATTCTCTCTCCCCCTTAACCTTTGGGACGGTAAGGACTCACTTGCGGTGTTGACCGTGTCGATGACATCACAGGCGGAGTCTAACCTTTGACCTTTTTACCCTTTGTAGCAGCGACGAGGACAACAAGCCTCTGCAGGGCAGCCAGAACTCTCTGGACGGCGGGGTGAAGGAGAGTGACGACAGCCTGGTAGACTACGGCGAGGGAGGGGATGGCCAGTTCAACGAGGACGGCTCCTTCATTGGCCAGTACACAGTCAAGAAGGACAAGGACGAAACAGAGGGCAACGAAAGCTCTGAGGCCACCTCACCCGTTAACGCCATCTACTCGCTGGCATAACCCCCCCCGCCCGCCTCGGCCTGGGGATCTGAGGAGCTCCCCCTAGCGGTCGGAGGGTACTATTACCACCACTACTACTACCACACACACACACACACACACAAACACAGATATGAAAATGAATATATATATATGAATCTATGAAAACACGCATACACACGTAAACACACAGCGCCTGCCTGGAGACTGTTTGGCCTCTTTCAGCGGACGGAGAAACCATTCCTCTGAGAAATAAGGGGGTGCGAATGGAATGGAATGGAATGGAAGCTATCATATACAGTGAGCCAAGCCTTTATTGTCAGCTCCAGAAAATTTGCTTGCCGAGGCAAAGTTTGGGAATCTTGAACAGTACCAGTTTCTCTATGCTCCTCCTCCTCCTGCCCATCACACAGACTTTAGTGTGCCTAAAGGGCTGGCCTCAAGTATAGAGGACTAAGAGGCAACGCAGAGGTTTTCAAGCATTTTGTGTGGCACTAGAGCTTTTTTGTTTTCAACGTCCTCAGCTTTTCCCGCAACCCCCCTCTTCCTCCCACACATATCACGCCCCCTGTGTCTTTACCCAGCATTCCTAAGGAAGGAGACACAGACGCTCCTCCTGTGAACATATCAGCTACGGACCACCAACATAGCAGGATGTCAGCAGATATGTTTATCATATTGATATTTCCGCAAAGAGAGATAATTCTGGTACAATAGACGAGTCATTAGAATATATTAATGCTGTAAACACTGCTAGCTCACCTTCTAGTGCGCTGCAAAACTATGCACTACCACCACCTCATGTTTTTGGGTAAAGTCTGGTTATGAATTCAAATATTTTTTTTTGTGTTGTTTCTCACAGGTTTAAAGAAGAATAACTTGCTTAATGAAATGGTATCGTTCCCTCCCCATCCCGCTGTGGTAAATGTACTTCTGTTTCACCTCCAAACTCAAGTCGTGTGGAGATATTCAAAATGGCCACAGCAATAGCAATGCCATTCCTGCCTCAAGCTTTGTTATAGTACAAGCCTATACTATGTCAGTTATAAATGACATTTGAAGAAAATATTTTTTTCAAGCATGGTAGTACTTTAGTGCAAGACACAAAGGAAAAGTAGCTTGGAGAGGAGGTTTGCTCTGCTTGGTAAACTGCTACAGACTGTCTGTCCATCTCTATGGCGAATGGTGCTGCAAGGAGGTGACTCACTTCTTGTTTACTTCCTGTTTAGCATGGCTGTGATCATTAGGCTAGGCTTGATCGGCACCTCTTTTGTCTGCTTCTTTTACAACTGATCTCGTTATGGGACAGGCAGAATCTGTAGAGGCATGTCTTCACCTTCAAACCTCTGGAAATTATTTGAAAACATAATTGACTCTTGAAGTCAAAATGAAACGAAATACTGCTACAAAACATATTTCATGTCTTTGAATATAGGATACAGATAACTCTGTGAAGGTAATGAACGTCCCTGCAGATTCCATCTGGCCCTAGTCATCATTGTCATGCAAAGCCAGTATGTCAAGGAAGTGTGAAGAAGTTAGAGCGCATCGATACTAATACATTGGTGGACCGCCATTTTACCATTTGATCCTTTCAATAGTAGAACTCATTCATGAGTCTTCCTTGATGTTTCACCTCTTGAAGCGGTAGAAAGCTCAGAACCCACTTTTACAACTTATTACAACAGCATTACTAAAGTCTTTCACGTTAAATCAAATAGATCTTAGCTAACAAATTGCAATTAGCTAACAGAGGTCACATTGTATTTCAGATAACTATTTTATATTTTAATTTATTACATTATGTCGATAGTGTTAATTCATATAATAGTAATTCATTTATTAATTGTTGAAAAAACATTTTTGACCAACTGAATTAATGGTATCACATCAGAACCCACTCTGAAAGCCACGATAAAGAACTTAACGGGATTTGTTATTGTACATAAGAAAAGGAAAATCTGCTGTATGACACATCTTTTGTTGCTATGGGTATTTTTCTGTAAACTAACAACATTGACTGTCACCATTAAAGACGTGTTGATCTATTCATTGTGATGCTCTTCATGTTGAGTATTCATGTTTGTATTACTGTTATTATTCCATGTTGGTATTAGAATTTATTTAATATAACTTTAACTTAACACAGAAATGTAACGTTGCTTATTTGTTTGACATACTGTAACTGTGCGTACATTTAAGTCCTGAAACAATATGTCTTTGTAAATATCTATCAGAAAAACTGCTTTATGAGTAAAGAAATAGTCACAAATCTGTATCCACCAAGCAAATGTACCTGGTGCATCCCAAGAATGATGTCATGTGGACCTTTGCAATGTAGCTTTGATTATGATTGGGACTCAAAATTACTCAATTGATGTTGTCCCTAAGAACTTGCTTTGAAATTGTAATATATGGCTTGTGACTTGTCTATCGGTCCGTCACTTTTCTGATCATCACTAATTCAAAAGAAACAGTTGAGAATAAACACTATGTTGTGGAACAGGTATACAGTAGTCAGCCACTTTATGGTGTAAATAAAAAGTGCAAATGAAATGTGTTGTTGTAGCATACTGCACACACCTGTTCAATAGGTATGGAGAAAAAAAGCATTTGCTGAGGTAACGGATAGCCAATTTTCCCCTAATTTGTTTGTTTTTGTATTGTCGTCTCTTAATAAGGCAACCCCAGACTTTCTCAAGGCTGCACAGACTCATTCTCCCATCATGCCATTCACCTAACATGCCTGCTGCTCCACTCCTCCTGGTGACAGCACAGTGGCTGGTGGCCATTTTGAAAGGGACAGATTTGGTTGTGTGCTTCACTTCTTTAAAGAGATGTCTTGTGTTCTGCCTTCCTCCTCATCTTAGACTTAAAAAAATTTGAATATACTGTATGGCCATCAACATCCTCTGTGAATGGGTCCTCTTTAAACCTTCTTTCTCCAGTATGTCAAAGCAAGTTTTGACCCATTTGATTTTCATGTTGTTTCTTTGTGGTAAAGTTCACCGTGACCACTGGGTAGTGACTACATTAGCCTACCATGCACAGACACCTGACCACTATAAACATGAGGACACAGGAGGCCAGGAGTGCTGGCAGAGACACAATACAGTGCCTTTCCTGTTGCTATATGCTCTCCTCAACAAGACAAAGTGCACAGAGAAACAGTCCAATCACAAACCTCCAACAACCCTTAAAAACGACTGAATCACAGAATGTTCGATGACGGATTTAGCCTTGATCTCACCGTTGTTTGAGTTCTGTATAAGCCCTTTCCCCTGACAGCCTTTCTACTTTCCCTGTATGGATCCTTAAGGGGGAATTAGTGAACTGGCTAGAAAACAGAAAATATAATAATGCATATTTGCTGATACACAGTGCTTTCTTCTGTATTTTAATTTGTTTGTGCGCGTTTACTGGAGGTGCATAAGGAGTAGTGTTTTTTTATTCTGTTTGTAATGTGTGTATCATCGACACTACTCCTCCCTTACAATAGCAAATAAGTTTTAAACTATCAAGGGGTAACAAAAATGTAAAAGTATCAATGTGCATTTTCACAGCTTTGAGTTCACTTGATTTGAGATTCTGCAAAACTGCGATTTTATTCTTCAACGTGATGCCCCATAACAATTATAAAATTGGCGCATGTATTGTAATTGTTCATGTTCTTGTTATTTGAAATGATTTTAATTTCTGCATTTTACTTTTACAATTATAAGTGTATCAAAGCAGCTCGTCCGTCAAGCCTCTACACGCAAAAGAACAGCTTTTGTAAGGTACATCTAATCAACGGAGAAATGGCATATTAATATATTCACAATGTATGCGTGTATGATGAGATGTTGCAACTTCTGCTAGAGACGCCTTCTTTATAGTAAAGCTATCTCTTTTTCTCTAACCCCTGGCTATTGTCTTTATCTTCTACGGTTCTGTCCATGTCAACACTACTCATACTATTCAATCACTTCCCAGAGTCTGGAAACTTCAAAATCCAGAAAAGTAATATAAATGAATTTCTGAGTATATTTGTGCATCAGTCAATATGTTTTAGTACAAAAACTGTTTGAAATACTATACACATACAGGTGTACATTCTTGGAGCTTGATATAGTTTTTTTTATCAGTAGGTTTAGCATTAAAGTTTAAGCACTGCTGGACCCTGGCCCAGTCTAGTTTTAGCCCACCAAACAGCCCTACCATAAGTAACTTACTCATTTATCTTCTGATGTACCGTGAATGCAGTCTCCACTAACGAGGGAACATTACCTTTAAATTTCAATCACGCTGTAAAGCTGAACTTCTGCGATACGGATTGGCCTTTCCTCTCAAAGGCCTAAATGAAGTACTGTAGCTGCTAATTAGTCATTAATTCATCAGCAGTGTCATGAATTGGGCACTGTTAAGTACTATTAGACAGGTAAAAGAAAGTGGTATACTATGATCCACTGGGCCACAGTAGAACTGTTTGTAAGGACCATGTCACTACAGTGGAGCACAGAAGTTGTTCTACAGAGATTCTGAATAATAAAGAATTCGCTACACTGCTGAGACACTAAAATAGAAAGACACACACAGGGAGTCCCCTCACAGGGAAGCAGTCTAACATAGAAGTAAGTCCCCACACAGGGACGCAGTCTAACACAGAAGTCCCCACACAGGGAAGCAGTCTAACATAGAAGTCCCCTCACAGTGAAGCAGTCTAACATAGAAGTCCCCTCACAGGGAAGCAGTCCCCTCCAGTCTAACATAGAAGTCCCCACACAGGGACGCAGTCTAACGTAGAAGTCCCCACACAGGGAAGCAGTCTAACATAGAAGTCCCCTCACAGTGAAGCAGTCTAACATAGAAGTCCCCTCACAGGGAAGCAGTCCCCTCCAGTCTAACATAGAAGTCCCCACACAGGGACGCAGTCTAACGTAGAAGTCCCCACACAGGGAAGCAGTCTAACATAGAAGTCCCTAAACAGGGAAGCAGTCTAACATACTTGCAAATTATTACAGACTACAAAGGGAAGCACAGCCGCAAGCAGCCTAGTGACACGAGCCTACCAGACAAGCTAAATCACTTCTATGCTCGCTTTGAGGCAAGCAACACTGAGGCATGCATGAGAGCATCAGCTGTTCCGGACGACTGTGTGATCACGCTCTCCATAGCCGACGTGAGTAAGACCTTGAAACAGGTCAACATTCACAAGGCTGCAGGGCCAGACGGATTACCAGGACGTGTGCTCCAGGCATGTGCTGACCAACTGGCAGGTGTCTTCACTGACATTTTCAACATGTCCCTGATTGAGTCTGTAATACCAACATGTTTCAAGCAGACCACCATAGTCCCTGTGCCCAAGAACATGAAGGCAACCTGCCTAAATGATTACAGACCTGTAGCACTCACATCCGTAGCCATGAAGTGCTTTGAAAGGCTGGTAATGGCTCACATCAACACCATTATCCCAGAAACCCATGACCCACTACAATTTGCATACCGCCCAAACAGATCCACAGATGATGCAATCTCTATTGCACTCCACACTGCCCATTCCCCACCTGGACAAAAAGGAACACCTATGTGAGAATGCTAGTCATTGACTACAGCTCAGCGTTCAAGACCATAGTACCCTCAAAGCTCATCACTAAGCTAAGGATCCTGGGACTAAACACCTCCCTCTGCAACTGGATCCTGGACTTCCTGACGGCCGCCCCCAGGTGGTGAGGGTAGGTAGCAACACATCTGCCACGCTGATCCTCAATACTGGAGCCCCCCAGGGGTGCGTGCTCAGTCCCCTCCTGTACTCCCTGTTCACCCACGACTGCATGGCCAGGCACAACTCCAACACCATCATTAAGTTTGCAGATGACACAACAGTGGTAGGCCTGATCACCGACAAGGACGAGACAGCCTATAGGGAGGAGGTCAGAGACCTGGCCGGGTGGTGCCAGAGTAACAACCTATCCCTCAACGTAACCAAGACGAAGGAGATGATTGTGGACTACAGGAAAGGAGGACTGAGCATGCCCCCATTCTCATCGACGGGGCTGTAATGGAGCAGGTTGAGAGCTTCAAGTCCCTTGGTTGTCCACATCACCAACAAACTAGAATGGTGCAAACACACCAAGACAGTCATGAAGAGGGCACGACAAAGCCTATTCCCGCACAGGGACGCAGACCCACACAGGGACGCAGTCTAACATAGAAGTCCCCACACAGGGATGCAGTCTAACATAGAAGTCCCCTCACAGGGAAGCAGTCTAACATAGATGTCCTCACACAGGGAAGCAGTCTAACATAGAAGTCCCCACACAGGGAAGCAGTCTAACATAGTAGTCCCCACACAGGGACACAGTCTAACATAGAAGTCCCCACACAGGGAAGCAGTCTAACATAGTTGTCCCCACACAGGGATGCCGTCTAACTTAGAAGTCATTGCACAATTTGACAACCCTAAAGACAACTCTAACCATCCAAAATGTCCCTTCCCCTCCCCAGAGCAGATGCTCTGTGATCTCCACAGGGATATGTTAAGGTAACAGAAGCAGATGTTCACGACACCAAGCCCTGCCATGTATGCGTGTATGATGAGATGTTGCAACTTCGGCTAGAAACGCCTTCTTTATAATAAAGCTATCTCTTTTTCTCTAACTCCTGGTTATTGTCTTTATCTTCTAAGGTTCTGTCCATGTCAACTACTCATACTATTCAATCACTTCCCAGAGTCTGGAAACTTCAATATCCAGAAAAGGAATTGTTTACTGTGCTTACTGATTATATTTGTGCATCAGTCAATATGTTTTATTACAAAAATAGTTTGAAATACTATATAGATACAGGTATACATTGTTGGAGCTTGATATATATATTTTTTTATCAGTCTAGGTTTAGCATTAAAGTTTAAGCACTACTGGACCCTGGCCCAGTCTTGTTTTAGCCCACCAAACAGCCCTACCATAAGTAACTTACTCATTTATCTTCTGATGTATGCCTAGAGTGGATTACATCATTCCTATTAAACTGGCAGGGCTACTGTTCTCCCTCCATGCCGACAACAAACCCCAAAACACTGGCAAGATTAATACAAGCAGCACAACAATAAATCAGCTGGCAGACCAAAAGAGAGAGAGGGGGAGTTGGAGTAGGTTGATGGTATGTTTTATTGAAGAAGGCTGAATACATTCTCCCTGCCTTGACCCCCACAAGGCTTGTAAATATTAATGTCCTAACCACGCCGCCATGCAGCCTTTCTAAAGAGAGCCACAGACCTCTCTTCTTAGCCTCTCTCTGTCAAATACGTCACCCATAAAAGCCATTAGTGTACATATCGGTGGCTGGTGCTGACGAAAACTACACTACACCCGCTCATTCCCATGTCTCACGGTAGTGTTCCGTAATTACGCCCTCCTCTCTCTACATGAAGGGAATTAGGTTACTTGGATGCAGAGGGGGAAATGTAGATTTTACTGACAAATTGGGATTGCATTGTGATCAGGTTTAACCAAGGCAAGGAGGACATTGCATTAGAGTCTGGAATTGGAGAACAGTAATCGTTTTATATGGTGGTTATAAGATGCTGCATCCTTATGAGATGATGTGTCATGATATCATGGCTAATGAGATTCCTTGAAGTAAATGTCATTGTTAAACATGAGACGTGTTATTCTTTCATAAATAACAATCTTTCTGTAATTACCTTGGACCCATAACTTTGTCTCATATATACAAGAAGTATTACATTTCAGCCGTTCAAGGTAGTACACTAGCACACTCTCAGTCAGTTTATGCGTTAACCTGTAAGGGGTACGTAACTGGTGGCAGTGAAGTCAGACGCAGGACAGCAGAACTAGGTAATAGCCGGAGCCGTTTAATACAAAACCAACGGCAAATAAGAAATAACCAACATAGGTTCAAAACCCGACACGCACCAGTAAACAAGTGCACAAGCACTTACAAACAAACAATTCCACACAAAGACATGGGGGGAACAGAGGGTTAAATACACAACACTTAATGAGGGAAATGTGAACCAGGTGAGTAGGAAAACAAGACAAAACAAATGGAAAATGAAAAGTGTATCGACGATGGCTAGAAGACCGGTGACGCCGACCGCCGAACGCCGCCCGAACATGGAGAGGAATCGACTTCGGTGGCAGTCGTGACATAACCACTCTGAATGAATGAATGCCTAAACTTAAGTTTAACCATATATCAAACCGTAATCCTAAGTTTAAGTACTCAGAATGAATGCCCAGTTTGACTGACAGCTAATATATGGCAAAATACTCCGTAATTAAAACGACAACACAACTCCATAATCTACAGACGCGCACCACAGACCATAATTAAAAGGGGAAGACATGCCATAATTCGATTGTCTGCAGTTAAGGCAAATATTGCATTGACATTTTAACACTCTATTCAACCTGTATCGCTGAAGCATTACAGATTGTGCGATAGAAATGTAAAGGCCATTTCAGATTGAGTCGACGTGCAGCGGTTACCGTGAATGCAGTCTCCGCTAACAAAGGAACATTACCTTTAAATTTCAATCACGCTGTAAAGCTGAACTTCTGCGATACGGATTGGCCTTTGCTCTCAAAGGCCTAAATGAAGTACTGCAGCTGCTAATTAGTCATTCATTCATCAGCAGTGTCATGAATTGGGCACTGTTAAGTACTTATTAGACAGGTAAAAGAAAGTGGTATACTATGATCCACTGGGCCACAGTAGAACTGTTTGTAAGGACCATGTCACTACAGTGGAGCACAGAAGTTGTTCTACAGAGATTCTGAATAATAAAGAATTCGCTACACTGCTGAGACACTTAAATAGAAAGACACACACAGGGAGTCCCCTCACAGGGACGCAGTCTAACATAGAAGTCCCCTCACAGGGACGCAGTCTAACACAGAAGTCCCCTCACAGGGACGCAGTCTAACATAGAAGTCCCCTCACAGGGACGCAGTCTAACACAGAAGTCCCCTCACAGGGACGCAGTCTAACATAGAAGTCCCCTCACAGGGAAGCAGTCTAACATAGAAGTCCCCTCACAGGGACGCAGTCTAACATAGAAGTCCCCTCACAGGGACGCAGTCTAACATAGTAGTCCCCACACAGAGATGCCATCTAACTTAGGAGTCATTACACAATGTGACAACCCTAAAGACAACCCTAACCAGGCAAAATGTCCCCTCCCCTCCCCAGAGCAGATGCTCTGAGATCTCCACAGGGGTACGTTAAGGTAAACAGAAGCAGATGTTCATGACACCAAGCCCTGCCAGGTAGCACATCACATTACTACGGAACCTGTCCAGGGAAAACTCAACACACACCATGTCTGATTTAATCTACCAGAGTGCTATATTGTTGCCCTTCTCTGTGGTTTGGGCTATAAAGACATGAATCTCCTTTAAACTAAGGTATTTCGGTAAGCTATTGATTATGATCATGCTGTGACAGATTGTCATTGATTGAAATTGTCTCTGTGTAGACTACCATCTTTCTGTAGACTACTGTGTCTTAGGTATTGGTTGGCACAATCTAATTGCCCCTTTGGTGATCAATAAAGTACTATCTTATCTTAGCCCATCCACATGGTATGAGATCACTTCCAAAAACACCCCCACCCACTGCACCTCTCCACTATAATTACTATTTATGCTTGGCCAGCTTGACCTGTTAATTTTGCAAATGCACTCTGTTCAACTGGCACCAAGGAGCATATTCAGAGTAATTGGAACACATGGCTTCCGTTGTGTTGAATGAATGAATTCCCAAGGGGGTTGAAATCATAGTGTTTCATTCATGCAGCTATTGTACTAGAGCCAGACAAGTAACTCTGCCCTTTCAGCTTTGCCGTAGTCTATAAAAAGATAGATGACATGATGAAAGCGCACACAAAGAATTTTTGACAACCTGATTTATCTGTGCGCCATATGCATGGCTTGTATGATGCATCTACCCAGGTGCTGTCCATACCAAGTGGACTTTGACTGCAGTTACTGTCTACAGTGAATCATTGGTTAGCATCCCAAATGGCACCCTATTCCTTTTACAGTGCAGTAATTTTCCACCACTTTTGTCAAAAGTAGTGCACTATATAGCCAATATGGTGCCATTTGGGACGTATCCATCCTCATCTTTACTGCATTCTGAAGTAGATTGAAAGGCAGAGGAGGTTAGAGTGCATGGTCGATTCCATTGATTACAACAAAACATCCGGTGCATTGTATGTACTCAGAAACCCCAAACAAGCCAAGCTAGGTTCCCTGGTTTATGTGGGCCATAAAAAAAATCTGCAAAGAACCAGGGGAGGTTAGTGAGAAAAGAAAACGGCATTATGTGGTGTTTAAGATAGGGAGCTGTGTAGATGGAGAGTAGGTAACAGTAAGTCATTGTGATTCTAGCCCTGGAGTGAGTTTGGAGCTGAGGTCACTTTGTGAATGTAGACTCAGGCAGAGAGAGTGTACAGAGGACACTGAATAGAACAACTGATAGATGTTCATGCATTTAGAGACTTCTGTATACTGGATGTAAGGCTCGGAGTCAGGAGTGGGCGGGTGGGTGCTTGGAACAACCTTGAAACAGTGTCTCAACTATTGCGTAAGCTCAATACAGGTATTGCGCAACATTGGTAACTATGTATCGTGCCAGTTGAGAGTCTCTCCTATCTTCTCTTTCTCTCTCACTCTCCAGTGCATACTGTACATGCTGAGTTCAAAGGAGTGTGGTGAAGGCAGGCAGGCTCATAGTAATGAGTTGCCCTGCTGACAATGTAAACCTCTTTGAAACCTAGTTTAAAAAAGCACCATGCAGTGTAAAGTCAATCTAGCACCCAGCTTGTTTTAGCATTGTGATTGGGATCTGTCAGCGCCAAGACAAGTTTCTGGGGTTCTGTTGAGCTGCAGTAATGATGTGTCTTCTCTGTATCTCCTCTCTCTTTCTATTTCTCTCTCTTGTGCGCTCTCTCTCTCTCCCCTTGCTCTCTCTCGCCCCCTTGCTCTCACTCTCTCTGTCTCTCTCTCTCTCCCTCTGTCTCTCTGTCTCAATTCAATTCAATTTAAGGGCTTTATTGGCATAGGAAACATATGTTTACATTACCAAAGCAAGTGAAATACTATATCTGTGTCTATGTTTCTCTATCTCTTTATTCTCTGTGATGGTAACAGAAAAGCAGGCCACTACACTCTTAAGGCTAAGGCTGGTTTACAGTTCAAATCAAATCAAATTGTATTTGATGCCAGGAAATTACAGAAAAATAAAGATAAATATTGTATGTCATTATCAAATAGGGTGTAATTTCATCAAATTATATTGGATTTTTGAAATTATGTTTTAATTATACATTGTATGCTAGCTTTTCAACTGGAGTTAAATCAAATCAAATGAAATTGTATTTGTCACATGCACCAAATACATTTCACCTTACAGTGAAATGCTTACTTACAAGCCCTTATTAACCACCAATGCAGTAGCGGAGAGAATAGTCTATGACTAGGGTGGCTGGAGATTTTGACATTTTTTAGGGCCTACAGTTGCTCTATCGACATGTCTGTAGACAGTTGTTGCAGTGACATCATGAACATTCTATTGTCGTCAGACATCAAACTTGTTTTTGTCGTTACGAAAAAGTATAAACACAAAAATTACAGGCTCATGACATAAGCAGCCCGGTTGTCCAAAATAGCATAACTGCTATATTTTAACATCAATAAACCCATCCATTTAAAAATGCATTTGGTTAATTTTGCAAATACGGGAACTTTTGGATGTTAAATGTTTTAGAAAGTGAAACCGCTTGAAACTGCTTTTTATTTATCTGAATATTTTCTTCACTCTGTCTGGAAACAAAATCTAATAATGGCTGAGACCATACTGTTAGAATATAACACATTTTATCGGTTTCCCCAAATACCCGAGGGGAAATGTCATTACCACCACATCATAAAATGTGCTATTTCAGTTGAAAATGAAATGACAGAAATTGCGCCTAAGTTATTTTATACAACATTTCACATGAATCGTATTTTGTCATGTTATTTATTTAATATTTGGAAGTTTTCTTAATTCTATGCATTCACCATTGTCATGTCTAAATATCCATATATGCCTTGATGATACTCAAAAACATGTAGTGAGTTTTCAGCACTTGGCAGTTCTGTTCTGTGAGCTAGTGTGGCCTACCACTTCACAGATGAGCCATTGTTGCTCCTAGACATTTCCATTTCACAATAGCAGCACTTACAGTTGACCAGGGCAGCTCTAGCAGGGAAGAAATAAAAATGTATGAACAAATACATTTTGTCATTACCACCACTGTTTGTCCTTACCATCACAGTTCATTACGTAGTGGTAATGACGTGTAGTGGGAATGATATTTTTACAATATTTGGTCAAAAATAACAGGGACTCTAGCATGCTAACTTATAAGAAGCTTATAAGAAATCCTGCTATGCCCTCCGACGAATCATCAAACAGGCAAAGCGTCAATACAGGACTAAGATCGAATCAAACTACACCAGGTCCGACACTCGTCGGATGTGGCAGGGCTTGCAAACTATTACAGACTACAAAGGGAAGCACAGCCGAGAGCTGCCCAGTGACACAAGCCTACCAGACGAGCTAAATAACTTCTATGCTCGCTTCGAGGCAAGTAACACTAAAACATGCATGAGAGTATCAGCTGTTCCGGACGACTGTGTGATCACGCTCTCCGCAGCCGATGTGAGTAAGAGCTTTAAAAAAGTCAACATTGAATGGGGCCGCAGAACCAGGAGGTGTACACCAAGCATGCGCTGATCAAATGGCAAGTGTCTTCACTGATATTTTCAACCTCTCCCTGACTGAGTCTGTAATACCAACATGTTTCAAGCAGACCACCATAGTCCCTGTGCCCAAGAACACTAAGGTAACCTGCCTAAATGACTACTGCCCCGTAGCACTCACGTCAGTAGTCATGAAGTGCTTTGAAAGGTTGGTCATGGTTCACATCAACAACATTATCCTAGAAACTCTAGACCCACTCCAATTTGCATACCGCCCCAACAGATCAACAGATGGTGCAATCTCTATTGCACGCCATACTGCCCTTTCACACCTGGACAAAAGGAACACCTATGTGAGAATGCTATTCATTGACTACAGCTCAGCTCAGCTAAGGACCCTGGGACAAAACACCTCCCTTTTCAACTGGATCCTGGACTTCCTGACGGGCCGGGGCCAAGCTTCCTGCCATCCAGGACCTCTATACCAGGCAGTATCAGAGGAAGGTCCTAAGACTCCAACCACCCTAGTCATAGACTGTTCTCTCTGCTATCGCACGGCAAGCAGTACCGGAGCGCCAAGTCTAGGTCCAAGCCATATGACTCCTGAACAGCTAATCAAATGGCTACCCAGACTATTTGAATTGCCCCCCCTCCCCATCTACGCTGCTGCTACTGTCTGTTGTTGTCTATGCATAGTCACTTGAATAACTCTACCTACATGTACACATTAACTCAATTACCTCGACACCAGTGCCCCCGCACATTGACTGTGTACCGGTACCCCCTGTATATATCTCCACTATTGTTATTTACTCCTGCTATTTAATTATCTGTTATTCTTATCTCTTACTTTTTGGGGGAGTATTTTATTAAAACTGCATTGTTGGGTAAGGGCTTGTAAGTGAGCATTTCACTGTAATGTCTACACCTGTTGTATTTGGTGCATGTGACAAATACAATTTGATTTGATTTAACTCCAGTTGAACAGCTAGCATACAATGTATAATTAAAGCATAATTTCAAAAATGAAACATAATTTGATGAAATTACAGCCTTTTTGATATTGATGTACAACATTTACCTTTATTTTCTATAATTTCCTTGCATCAAAAATGGAATTCCCCTCCATGACACTGTCACTCTTTATATCCATGGTAAGCAAGTACACAAACTTTTGAAAATAGGTTATTTTCATGTAATTTTCTTGTCATGGTGGTAATGATATTTTGTGTAAAGAGAAGCATGAAATGGCTCTTGCACAACTAATATGTATATTGTTTCCATTTATTTTACTCCTTTTTTGAACAGGTGTATTAAATATTTTGTAATTATCAAGACTTCTGTAACTGTAATACACAGAAGAATATTGAAAGTCCAGGTGTCAGACAGGACAAAAACAGTGCAAAACAGTCAAATCCAAACATGAAATGCTTAAGAAAATAAAATAAAACACTTTTTGAAAGCTGAAAAAAAACCTTAAGGTTATTTTAGTCTCAACTTAATGGATGTGAAGTAAAAAAATCTAAATCAACATTTTAGCTTAAAAATCTAACCCTGGGAAAAGGCCCATATTTGCAAAATGATCCATTTATAGTCTGTCAATCCAGCAAACTAGCAACTAAAAGCAACTTTCTAAACAATGTTTTAGTTCGTTTCTAGCTTGTTAGCTAGCTAGCTGGCTAGCCAGTTCAAATAATGACCATATCATAGCTGATAATGTCTTAACTTCAGTTCATTTTTATTCATTCTTACAGGAATTTAAACTCACAACAAGATCATTATATACAAGTAAATGACGAGTTAATTACAGAAAATAGTGTGACGAAATAAAAGCAGGGCACTCTAACAGAGAATTTTAGAACTTGTGCATTGTCTCATTGCCGTCTCAGTCAAGTAACCATGACAATGGATGCAGCGACAGGGTCAAAGTTGAACTTTTTTCATCTGTCTGCAACAAGGAAACCGACTGTCACAGTGACGGTCTATAGACATTCCACTGGAGTATAAATAAAATGTTGTTTTGACCAGTGACACTTGTCGCATTCTAATTGCCTACAGACATGTCGATAGACAAAGTATAAACCAGCCTTTAGAAAAAAGGGTTACAAAAGTGTGATTTGGCTGTCCCCATAGGATAATTATTTTTGGTTCCAGGAAGACGTCTTTTGGGTTCCATGTAGAACCCTCTGTGTAAGGGTTCTTTATGGAACTCAAAAGGGTTCTACATGGAACAAAAAGGGTTCTACCTGGAAACAAAAATAGTTATTCAAAGGGTTATCCTATGGGGACAGCCAAAGAACCCTTTTAGGTTCCAGATAGCACATTTTTTTGAAGAGTGCATGACTCACTATCTCTCCGAGAGCTGCAGCAGCCAGCAGATCCAGTGGAGGATCTGTTTTAATCAGGCACAGTCCTCCTCACATAGCAGAGCCTCTTACACTAATAGGTTACTATACAGTATGTATTTTTATGAGGAAGTGTATTGGAGATTATATAGGGAATATTATACTGTCTAGTTTACGGGCTGAATATTAACTTCAGATGTATCCATCACGCCTACATTATAATAACTTATGATAATACACTTCCTTACGTACTGTATACTCCCTCTCCATTGGTGCCACAGCTCGGCCAACTACTTCACATTTAACCAATGAAGGACCTAGAACACACATCCCACTGGCCTGGGTGCTAGACAGAGATCAACGATGAGAAAATAAATAATTTCTACAACACTCGGCATGCACTATTATTTTGTCTGTTTGTTGTGCCAATATGAATGAATCATCACAGGAGCTCACCAGTGTTGCAGACGTCCTTCATCTTTTATCTACAATTTTCTTTGCCCTGGACCATAGCTTTGACGATCTTTCTGTTTGTCTGTATACATCTTTTCACACTATTGTGCTAAACCAAATCATACTGTGCTGGCTCTGGTGTTTTCTTTTCACATAGTCCTTTACGGCCCAGTTCCAGCAACTATGGTGGACAATCCCGGCTGTAAGTCTGTCCATCTCTGTTCCAGGCAGTCAGTAGACAGTCCCTCATAGTCCCCTCTAGACCATCTTTTTTGTCCACCCTAATAAACCTGCTTCATTAGTACACTCCATCATGTGAATCAATCAGATTATACATGAACGGGACATTGTACACATCTCTCATTGTTATAAATGTATCCTTACACCTTTTACCAATTAATCTGGGCTATTTGTCAGCAGTTGTTCATTAGTCTGGGAGAAAAGGGAATAATAAAGTGTCGGACTGGGTGCAATGTGGTGTGTAATGCCATTACTGTTACATTTGTCATGGGGAGCTGTTTTAACGTTGCACCGCTTCCTCCAATAGCTTAAAAGCCTCTAAGCCACAGCCTCTATCAGTCAGGCCTGAATAATTAATGTCTTAAAGCGCCTGACCAGAGAATGAGACAGGATCTTAGAGTGTGAGAGAGACAGGGAGTACAAGAGAGGGAGAAAGACAGGACCATTGAGAGGGAGAGAGACAGGACTAGTGAGGAGAGAGGGAGACAGGACCAGCGAATGATAGGAGAGAGGGAAAGAGGAAGAGTGAGAGGGGGGACAGCTACCTCAGACAGAGAGAGGAGAGGGGAGACAGGGATCAAAGGGAGGGAGACTGAGGCTCAATCCCATTACCTCCCCTTAGCCCTTACCCTTAGCCCTACCCCTCCGTTTTGCATGATCCTGGAGTGATGGATTGGGAGTGATGTCCCAATCCAACTTCTAACGTGGCTACATTACAGGCACATTGTTGTTTTGCTGTTCTTATTTGTTGCTCCCCACTGGTACAGACATCAGTTCAATGTCTAGTTTTGATTTGGTTGTGTTGTCAACTAACGTGAATTTAACATGAAATTAACAGAAAATGTCACCATGTCATTGGATTTAGGTTGTAAGTTTGGTGAAAAAAAGACGAAGATACCTTACTTTGATGACTTTTTACAAATTCCATTTTTTTGCATTGATTCAACCTCGCATTACATTTTTTTATTGAATTGACTTGGAAACAGCGTTTATTCAACCTGTTTTTGCCAAGTGGGTCATTTGTTGCTCATAAGTAGGACTATGTATTTTCTGCCTGAGAAATATATTGGGACATCGCCAGAGAGGGACCAGAGAAGGAGATTGGTTCGTTGCTTTTGAAAAGTTTAACTATCTCTGGGTAATTTTCAGCCGTTTAAAAACATTATTTTTCTCATCCATCATCACTCGTTCTTACATCACCTCTCCCTTGTCGTTTTACTCTAATCCATCTCTCTCCACACCTACCTTTCTATGCCTGTCTTCCCTCATCCCTTCTCCCTTCTCCTTTTCTCCATGTTTCTGCTTCTTGAAATGCCAACCCTTATTCTCCATCACCTCTTTATCCACTTGTTCCTATTTTCTATTCTACATCTGTTTTCTCTGTTCGTTCTTCACTCCCACTTTTATCCTGCTCTTCATCTACCCCTCCCTCTGTCTATCCCTTTCCATCTATTTTCGAGCCACCTCTCTCCAGCTTCATAAAACAAATGTCTGGCTTGAAAAGTTAAGGAGCTTACGTTGCAAAAGCTAATTATGACAACAATAACAACATCTTCAACGTCAATGTCATTACCAATTATAGCAATAATAATCAGAAACATAACAGCATCCATCTCTCTTCTTTTATTGCTCTCTTTCTTCATGTCTGTCTTTTCCTCCGTCCACCTATCCCTCCCTCCCTCCCTCGACTCCCTAGACTACCTCCCTCCCCATGTCCTGTGGGTGACAGCAGAGCGGCCCTGTAATGAGCTGCCTGTGTACACAATGGGCAGATGCCAGTGGACAGTCGTTAGCTCATATGACAGACAAGGACCCCCTCCTTCCTTGCCTCTGTCTCCCCCCCATCTTTCACCCATCATCTCCTCTCTTCCCTCCCTCCCCTCTCTCCTTCCCCCAGCCCAGCCCCAACATGATGCCGCATGGTTAGCGTTGCTACCCGGGACAGACACTATAGCCAAGTTAAAGCATTCCCACTGGAATATCAGACTCTCTATGTCAGCCAGACGGGTCAAGGGGGAGGGACGGGTGCAAATCTTTTATTAATTAGGTGAACCCTTAAAGTGATATTTATCAATCATTCAAACATGCATTTCATTACATGTGGTGTCACTGTGTGTTTTATCTGGACCAATGGACAAAAAAAAAAAATCATTTTTTTTATTTCACCATTATTTAACCAGGTAGGCTAGTTGAGAACAAGTTCTCCTTTACAACTGCGACCTGGCCAAGATAAAGCAAAGCAGTGTGTCACAAACAACAACGCAGAGTTACATATGGTATAAACAAACATACAGTCAATAATACAATAGAAAAAGTCTATATACAGTGTGTGCAAAGGAGGTAGGATAAGGGAGGAAAGGCAATAAATAGGCCATAGTGGCAAAATAATAACAATATGGCAATTAAACACGAGTGATAGATGTGCAGAAGATGAATGTGCAAGTAGAGATACTGGGGTGCAAAGGAGCAAAATAAATAAAATAAATAACAGTATTGGGATGAGGTCGTTGGATGGGCTATTTACAGATGGGCTATGTACAGGTGCAGTGATCTGTGATCTGCTCTGACAGCTGGTGCTTAAAGTTAGTGAGGGAGATATGAGTCTCCAGCTTCAGTGATTTTTGCAGTTCGTTCTAGTTGTTGGCAGCAGTGAACTGGAAGGAAAGGCGGCCAAAGAATGAATTGGTTTTGGGGGTGACCAGTGAAATTTACCTGCTGGAGCGCATGCTATGGGTGGGTGCTGCTATGCTGACCAGTGAGCTGAGATAAGGCAGGGCTTTACGTAGCAAAGACTTATAGATGACCTGGAACCAGTGGGTTTGGCGGTGCATATGAAGTGAGGGCCAGCCAACGAGAGCATACAAGTTGCAGTGGTGGGTAGTATATGGGGCTTTGCTGACAAAACGGATGGCACTGTGATAGACTGCATCCAATTTGCTGAGTAGAGTGTTGGAGGCTATTTTGTAAATGACATCGCCAAAGTCAAGGATAGGTAGGATAGTCAGTTTTACGAGGGTATGTTTGGCAGCATGAGTGAAGGATGCTTTGTTGCGAAATAGGAAGCTGATTCTTGATTTAATTTTGGACTGGAGATGTTTAATGTGAGTCTGGAAGGAGAGTTTACAGTCTAACCAGACACCTAGGTATTTGTAGTTGTCCACATATTCTAAGTCAGCACCGTCCAGAGTAGTGATGCTGGACTGGTGGGCAGGTGTGGGCAGCGATCGGTTGAAGAGCCTGCATTTAGTTTTACTTGCATTTAAGAGCAGTTGGAGGCCACGGAAGGAGAGTTGTATGGCATTGAAGCTCGTCTGGAGGTTAGTTAACACAGTGTCCAAAGAAGGGCCAGAGGTATACAGAATGGTGTCATCTACGTAGAGGTGGATCAGAGAATCACCAGCAGCAAGAGCGACATCATTGATGTATACAGAGAAGAGAGTCGGCCCGAGAATTGAAACCTGTGGCACCCCCATAGAGACTGCCAGAGGTCCGGACAACAGGCCCTCCGATTTGACACACTGAACTCTATCTGAGCAGTAGTTGGTGAACCAGGCGAGGCAGTCATTTGAGAAACCAAGGCTATTGAGTCTGCCGATAAGAATGTTGTGATTGACAGAGTCGAAAACTTGGCCAGGTCGATGAATACAGCTGCGCAGTATTGTCTCTTATCGATAGCGGTTATGATATCGTTTAGGACCTTGAGCGTGGCTGAGGTGCCCCCGTGACCAGCCCGGACACCAGATTGCATAGCGGAGAAGGTACGGTGGGATTCGAAATGGTCGGTGATCTGTTTGTTATCTTGGCTTTCGAAGACCTTAGAAAGGCAGGATAGGATAGATATAGGTCTGTAGCAGTTTGGGTCTAGAGTGTCTCCCCCTTTGAAGAGGGGGATGGCCGTGGCAGCTTTCCAATCTTTGGGGATCTCAGACAATACGAAAGAGAGGTTGAACAGGCTAGTAACTGGGGTTGCAAAAATGACGGCGGATACTTTTAGAAAAAGAGGGTCCAGATTGTCTATCCCAGCTGATTTGTAGGGGTCCAGATTTTGCAGCTCTTTCAGAACATCAGCTATCCGGATTTGGGTGAAGGAGAAATGGGGCTTGGGCAAGTTGCTGGCTTGGGCAAAATGCAGTCAGACTGTTAATTAACAGCTTAGCTTGCTTTTTATTATGTTCATGAGGCTTATACACCGAGTGTACAAAACAACAGGAACATTAGGCTCTTTCCATGACATAGACTGACCAGGTGTGTCCAGGTGAAAGCTATGAACCTTTATTGATGTCACCTGTTAAATCAACTTCAATCAGTGTAGATGAATGGGAGGAGACAGGTTAAAGAAGGATTATTAAGCCTTGAGACAATTGAGACATGGATTGTGTATTTGTGCCATTCAGAGGGTGAATGGGAAAGACAAAAGTATTAAAGTGCCTTTGAATGGGGTATGGTAGTACGAGTGTCTAGAAACAGCCCTTAGCCGTGGAATATTGGCCATATACCACAAACACACGAGGTGCCATATCGCTATTATAAGCTGTTACCAATGTAATTACAGTTGTAAAACGAAATGTCTTGTCATACCCGTGGTATATGGTTTGATGTACAACGGCTGTCAGCCAGTCAGCATTCAGGGCTCGAACCACCTAGTTTGTAATCTACTGTAATCACGGTTGACAACTCCCTTGTGTCCTCCTCCCAGAGTGCTAAGAACCTTGGCGTGATCCTGGACAACACCCTGTCGTTCTCCACTAACATCAAGGCGGTGACCCGATCCTGTAGGTTCATGCTCTACAACATTCGCAGAGTACGACCCTGCCTCACACAGGAAGCGGCGCAGGTCCTAATCCAGGCACTTGTCATCTCCCGTCTGGATTACTGCAACTCGCTGTTGGCTGGGCTCCCTGCCTGTGCCATCAAACCCCTACAACTCATCCAGAACGCCGCAGCCCGTCTGGTGTTCAACCTTCCCAAGTTCTCTCACGTCACCCCGCTCCTCCGCTCTCTCCACTGGCTTCCAGTTGAAGCTCGCATCCGCTACAAGACCATGGTGCTTGCCTACGGAGCTGTGAGGGGAACGGCACCTCCGTACCTTCAGGCTCTGATCAGGCCCTACACCCAAACAAGGGCACTGCGTTCATCCACCTCTGGCCTGCTCGCCTCCCTACCTCTGAGGAAGCACAGTTCCCGCTCAGCCCAGTCAAAACTGTTCGCCGCTCTGGCACCCCAATGGTGGAACAATCTCCCTCACGATGCCAGGACAGCGGAGTCAATCACCACCTTCCGGAGACACCTGAAACCCCACCTCTTTAAGGAATACCTGGGATAGGATAAAGTAATCCTTCTAACCCCCCCCCCTTTAAAGGATTTAGATGCACTATTGTAAAGTGTTTGTTCTACTGGATATTATAGGTGAATGCACCAATTTGTAAGTCGCTCTGGATAAGAGCGTCTGCTAAATGACTTAAATGTAAATGACTTAAATACTGTAGTTTACTCTAGAGTCAAATGCTGCTGAAAACATGACAGTTCTAAAATCTTGAATCCTGTTGTAGGGATATATTTAATATGCATCTCAATGTTACAAGAACTGTTGTTGACACATTAGCAGATGAGTGAAATGATGAAAATCGCTTTCTAAAGTTATTATTATAATGTTATTACTATACTCTGATTCGAAGATTTCCTCTCTGAATGACAGAATTGTGAGTGAGTTTTAGATGTGAAAGGCCTTTATATTTCAATCAGAGCTGAATACATATTTGTCTTGGCTGTCATTGTGACAGTGACTGCATGCCACAGTGGTTGCAGAATGGAGTCCAGACAAGTATGCTAGCTTCACTCAGACTGCTTCAACTGTATCAACACAAGGATTTGTATGGCTGCTGAATCTGCAAGGTCATTATTTAACAGAAGTTACAGCCTACAGAACACTGTAGGCTGTCTCATCGTTGGTGATCAGGCCTACCACTGTTAGGTATCAGGAAACTTAATGATAGTGTTGGAGTCGTGTTTGGCCAAGTAGTCGTGGGTGAACAGGGAGTACAAGAGGGGACTAAGCACGCACTCCTGAGGGCCCCCAGTGTTTAGGATCAGCGCGGCAGTTGTGTTGTTGCCTACCCTTACCACCTGGGGATAGCCCATCAGGAAGTCCAGGATCCAGTTGCAGAGGGAGGTGTTTAGTCCCAGGGTCCTTAGCTCAGTGATGAGCTTTCTGGTCACTATGGTGTTGAGTTGTAGTCAATGAACAGCATTCTCACAAAGATGTTCCTTGTGTCCAGGTGAGAAAGGGCAGAGTGGAGTAAGATTGAGATTGCGTCACCTGTGGATCTTTTGGGGCGGTATGCAAATTGGAGTGGTTCTAAGGTTTCTGGCATGATGCTGTTGATATGAGCCATGACCAGCTTTTCAAAGCACTTCATGGCTACCGACATGAGTTCTACGGGGCGGTAGTCATTTAGGCAGGTTACCTTCGCTTTCTTGGGCACAGGGACTACTGTGGTCTGCTTGAAACATGCAGGTATTACATACTCGGCCAGGCAGAGGTTGAAAATATCAGTGAAGACACTTGCCAGTTGGTCCGCGCATGCTCTGAGTACATGTCCTGGTAATCCATCTGGCCCTGCAGCCTTGTGAATATTGACTGGTCAGATTGACCTATCACATCAGCTACGGAGAGCGTGTCACACAGTCGTCCAGAACAGCTGGTGCTCTCATGCATGCTTCAGTGTTGCTTGCCTCGAAGCGAGCATAAAAGGCATTTAGCTCATCTGGTAGGCTCACTTCACTGGGCAGCTCGTGGCTGGGTTTCCCTTTGTAGTCCGTAATAGTTTGCAAGCCCTGCCACTAATCGACATGCCTCAGAGCCAGTGCACTAGGATTCAATCTTAGTCCTGTATTGACGTTTTGCCTGTTTGATGGGTCGTCTGAGGGTATACAGTTGAAGTCAGAAGTTTACATACACCTTAGACAAACACATTTAAACTCAGTTTTTCACTTAACCCTTTCACACATACCATCACACGGGGTGTGATCGTTCTACAGTGGTCCCTGAAGCGTACGATCACACCCCGTGTGATTAGAACACTCATTTAGAACGCTCAGTTAGAACGGCCAGTTTCGAATGACGCAACAATCAGCATTTGAGCTGGCCACACTTTTTTTCAGAAACTATTTACACAAACAGTCCTTACAAGGTTATGTTCAGAATGTGAGCAGTTTATTTTTGGATGCAATGTTCAGATATTCACAGAAGTATCTATAGCATAACACAATCATCCTAACTGGAAAAATGTAGGCTACATTTGTCCTAGCGCTAACTGAGGAAAGATTGACGCAACACAAGCGGTCATATTTTCTAACTCTCGGCTGACGTAAACTATACCATGAATTAGCTAATAGCAATTACTATGTATAATTAATCACATCACGAGTGAGCTCACCATTGATCGAAATAATTAGGTAAAACACTTTCTAGAAATTGAAAGTAATCCGTCCATTAGTTTCAGCATGCAGCCATGCATTTTTTCCTCACAGAAACCGAATATAATAGGAGAAGACAAGATGAGTTTGGTCTGTTTACAGTATGCATGTTGAAGGGGTGTGTCATCTACTGTCGTTCACATCCCACCATTCATTTGCAGAAGTCCTCAAAAAATTAGTGAACTCTTACTCACCTCATTTTGTTATAACATCTTTGGTCAAACGGATGATTACGTGAAACCCAGAATGCATTGTATGTCAACAAACATGGCTCCATACACATAGCTGGAATTAGCTTAGCTCATCATAATCAGTACAACCTTCAAAACATTATTTTACACACATACTATGCGCCCATTACAATTTATGCAAAAATCCGAATGCATGATTTATCAAGGGTAATTGAAAAACGTCAATAAAATACTAAATATATCAATAATGCCACACAAAACATTTTCTGATAGTGATTTATTGATACAAATGGTGCGTGCAGGCAGTCAATCACGGTAACCTCTCACTCCCACTCTGAGCCGTTCAGTGTTGTTGTTTATGTAACAATCACATCCTGGAATGGAGAGAACATTCGAACATCACGTGCATAAAAAAACTCACACTGAGGCGACCGTTAGAGATATTTGGAACTCACGCGTGAAAGGGTTAAATTCCTGACATTTAATCCTAGTAAACATTCAGGTCAGTTAGGATCACCACTTTATTTTAAGAATGTGAAATGTCAGAATAATAGCAGAGAGAATGATTTATTTCAGCTTGTACTTCTTTCGTCACATTCCCAGTGGGTCAGAAGTTTACATACACTCAATTAGTATTTGGTAGCATTGCCTTTAAATTGTTTAACTTGGGACAAACGTTTTGGGTAGCCTTCCACAAGCTTCCTACAATAAACTGGGGGAATTTTGGCCCATTCCTCCTGACAGAGCCGGTGTAACAGAGTCAGGTTTGAAGGCCTCCTTGCCATTTCACCACAACTTTGGAAGCATGCTTGGGGTCATTGTCCATTTGGAAGACCCCTTTGCAACCAAGCTTTAACGTCCTGACTGATGTCTTGAGATGTTGCTTCAATATATCCACATAATTTTCCTGGCTCATGATGCCATCTATTATGTGACGTGCACCAGTCCCTCCTGCACCAAAGCACCCCCACAACATGATGCTGCCACCCCCGTGCTTCACGGTTGGGATGGTGTTCTTCGGCTTGCAAACCTCCCCATTTTCCTCCAAACATAACGATGGTCATTATGGCCAAACAGTTCTGTTTTTGTTTCATCAGACCAGAGGATATTTCTCCAAAAAGTACGATCTTTGTCCCCATTTGCAGTTGCAAACCACAGTCTGTCTTTTTTATGGCAGTTTGGAGCAGTGGCTTCTTCCTTGCTGAGCGGCCTTTCAGGTTATGTCGATGTAGGACTCGTTTTACTGTGGATATAGATACTTTGGTACCTGTTTCCTCAAGCATCTTCTCAGGGTCCTTTGCTGTTGTGCTGGGATTGATTTGCACTTTTTGCACCAAAGTACATTCATCTCTAGGAGAGAGAAAGCGTCTCCTGCGTGAGCGGTATGACGGCTGCGTGGTCCCATGGTGTTTATACTTGCGTACTATTGTTTGTACAGATGAACGTGGTACCTTCAGGCATTTGGAAATTGCTCCCAAGGATGAACCAGACTTGTGGAGGTCTACAATTATTTTTCTGAAGTCTTGGCTGATTTCTTTAGATTTCCCCATGATGTCAAGCAAAGAGAGACTAAGTTTGAAGGTAGGCCTTGAAATACATCCACAGGTACACCTCCAATTCACTCAAATGATGTCAATTAGCCTATCAGAAGGATTTTTCCAATCTGATAAAGGCACAGTCAACTTAGTGTATGTAAACTTCTGACCCACTGGAATTGTGATACAGTGAATTATAAGTGAAATAATCTGTCTGTAAACAATTGTTGGAAAAATTACTTGTGTCATGCACAAAGTAGATATCCTAACCGACTTGCCAAAACTATAGTTTGTTAACAAGAAATTTGTGGAGTGGTTGAAAAACGAATTTTAATGACTCCAACCTAAGTGTATGTAGACTTCCGACTTCAACTGTAGCAGGATTTTCCAGATTAGTTTCCCGCTTCTTGAAAGCAGCAGCTCTAGCCTTTAGCTCGGTGCAGATTTTGCTTTTAATCCATGCCTTCTGGTTGGGTTTTGTACATACGGCCAATGTGGGGACGGTATTGTCGATGCAGTTATTGATGAAGCCGGTGACTGAGGTGGTATACTCCTCAATGCCATTGGATGAATACCAGAACATATTCCAGTCTGTGTTGGCAAAACAGTCCTGTAGCGTAGCATCCACGTCATCTGACCACTTCCGTATTGAGCGAGGCACTGGTCCTTCCTGCTTTAGTTTTTGCTTGTAAGCAGGAATCAGGAGGATAGAATTATGGTCAGATTTGCCAAATGGAGGGCAACGGAGAGCTATGTACACGTCTCTGTACGTGGAGTAAAGGTGGTGTAGAGTTTTTTCCCTCTGGTTGCACATGACATGCTGGTAGAAATTAGGTAAGACAGATTTAAATTTGCCTGCATTAAAGTCCCCGGCTTCCAGATGAGCATTTTCTTGTTTGCTTATGGCCTTATACAGCTCGTTGAGTGCGGTCTTTGTGCCAGCATCGGTTTGTGGTAGTAAATAGTCAACTACAAAACCATTTAGATAGTATGGCCTACAGCTTATCATGAGGTACTCTACCTCAGGCGAGCAATACCTCGAGACTTCCTTAATATTAGACATCGCACATCAGCTGTTATTGACAGAGACACACACACACACACCTCGTCTTACCAGACGTAGCTGTTCTGTCCTGTCGTTGCATGGAAAACAGCCAACTGCATATTTTCCGCGTCGTCGTTCAGGCTCGACTCCGTGAAAGATAAGATATTACAGGTTTCAATGTCCTGTTGGTAGGATAGTCTCGAACAGAGATCATCCAGTTATTCTCCAGTGATTGCATGTTGACCAATAGAATGGATGATAGAAGTGGGTTACCCACTCACCTACGAATTCTCACAAGGCACCCCGATCTTAGCCCCCTGTATTTCCGTCTTTCTGTCAGTCTGGTAATGAGTGGATGGACTTTGACTTGGTGGATGTATTGGAAGCTAAGCAGGTGATTGATTGTGGTATTGGTTTCCCTCTTTAATTCCAATAGAGCTAATTTCATTGACTGGCCTTTCTGGGTTCAGTGGAGTAATAATGTACTGGTACATGTCAATCACTCTTCTACTTCTGTTCTGGTTCTTGATGGTCAGCACTAAACCATCACACATCTGCAAATTCTCTCTCTCTCTCTCTCTCTCTCTCTCTCTCTCTCTCTCTCTCTCTCTCTCTCGTCTGTTTAGCCCGAGCAGACTGAATCAGTGTTAATGATTCCTGATTCCCTCCCTCATGTATCCTCATACAACCTCTCTATTGAGAACACCAGTGCGATGTCACTGATGTATTCATTACTGTCTGTCTCATTACTGTGTTAAGCCAGTCTGTCAAAGGAATAGAAACCTCCTTCTCTTTAAAGAGAGACTGATCAGCCTGCAGCTCGCCCCATCAACCCCGGTTACCATCACAGCCCCGGCTCTCTCTTTCATCTCCGTATCAGACCTCCCATCGCGCTTGACTTTAGAGGCACCGACTTCATTCCATCTCCTCTCCTGCTCTCTTTGCATCAGTGTCAAGCCTGCCTCGTTGGCATATCTCTTTCATCCCTCAGAGCTTTTTTGAGTCGAACCACACTGAGAGGAGGAGACGTTTATTTTTCTAATTTCCAGAAGCAAGATTATGCTCACAATATATTGAGATGAAGGAGTTCATACAATCACTTATTCACTTGTTACCTTTTTGGATATTTCATGTACTGTATGTTGGCTTGAGTCAACCGAACACAAAGCAATGACATCCTCAAAAGCATCCTTGTGCTCCCGAGTGGCACAGCGGTCTAAGGCACTGCATCTCAGTGCTAGAGGCATCACTACAGACCCTGGTTTGATTTCAGGCTGTATCACAACCGGCTGTGATTGGGAGTCCCATAGGGTGGTGCACAATTGGCCCAGTGTTGTCCCGGTTTGGGTTTGGCCGGGGTAGGCTGTTATCATAAGTAAAAAATTGTTCTTAACTGACTTGCCTAGTTAAATAAAGGTTAAATAAAGGTTAAATAAAAAAAATATATATAAAAAAATCCTCTCAACTATTTGCCCCCTCCACCCCTTAGAATGACCTTCAAAGACATGAGCCATTTTCTTCATCTGACGTGTACTGTTCCCTATTCTTTCTGTCCAGATAATGGAGTGTAATGGGTCCAGTCTGAGATCTGAGATAAGATGGTGTGCAAGCAAGGGGGGGGGGGTTAGGGAGTTGAGATGGAGAGGTATTGTAGGGGGCCTCATCTGTTATGTGTTCTTTAAGACACCTCCCCCTATTCCTCCTGTCATAATTGAATCACCATGTTTGATTGACAGGGCCATATTGAAGTATTAATCAGGGTCGGATTACGTGTGCGGCCATCTGCGAGCCACAGAAAACGACCCAGGTCTCACTCGCTGTGCAGTAGATCAATAGGAGTCATGATCAATGAACAGAGAAAGGCCATCTCATCAATGTTACATTAACACATCACTTTCAATATCTTACTGGTGGGTGTAAGAGTTGCTTTTGAGACTTTCAGAATGTATAATAATTGAATATCGTAACAAAGGTTACTGCATATTACAGAAGTAAGGCTTCTGCATATTACAGAAGTAATATGGCCTTATTAATCAGTTTATTTTAAGGCGATTCCTGGAGAGTTGAGTGGGCAATGGAGATTAGGATTGTTTATTGTATTTGTTTTTTTGTTTTTCTGAGTTGCTAATCAAATTCTTTCCTATGTTTTGTGAAATATCTGCATCTGTTTATCTTAAGTGCTCGTGGGTGTGTGTGCGTGTGAGTGTGTACGTGTGTATGTGTGTGTTTGTGTGCGCATCAATGTGTGGGTAGGGGTGAGATGTGTGTGAATCTGTAAGTGAGTTAGACAGTTCTCACAGTGGGTAGCTGAGGTGTTGGCATAGTTGTTGTTTTGCCTGGCTTGGCACAGGTGTGTGCTGACACACACACACACACACACTCACACTCTCTCTCCCTTAGACACACATTCTCCCCGGTGAGTGGCCACCATATGCCTCAAAGGCAGATGGCACAGTTGGCAGTGTCAATGTGACGGTCCATGATTACCACTCTGGGGGATTCTATTATCAAATTGACTGCTTGGACAGTTTCTAAAGATAAAGATGCTGAGAGTGGGACTTAGTGCACTGGGACTCTGGTTCCACCCCGACTGGCCCTCCTGTCTAGTTAACTAGAGTTAAAGGAAGTTTTCAACTGCACACACAATGAAAAAGTATATCTGCTATATAATAGGCCTTGTTATGAAGACTGTTTTAAGTGTTGTCTGACATCCTCTATGCTTAACCAATCTTACCTTAAACACCCCAGTCTGCTTTCACTGTATGTGAAAACTATGTCACCGTTGTTAAATTAAGAACAGTGCTTTCCTTTTGAGAGGAATAAAGATACAGTAGTGACTCAGCTGCATGAGGATGTAACACCCGGGGAACGTGGGCGTGAGACTGGAGAAGCTGACAGGCAGGTTATAATCAGTGTTGTGTCTCACATCCAGAAGCCAAACTCTGAGGGGCAGAGAGGTTATGAAATTGCTCTAGAGAGGTCATTTCTGGAGCTTTGGAGACCTCTAACCCAACACATGCGCATGCACGCACGCACACACACACACATGCAGGCATGCACACACAAACAAACATGTGTGCACATGCACGTAAACACTGAGGCACACACAAGCACATGCACACACACACACAACACACACCCCCTACACCACCCTGTTGTGCCAGCCTGCAGGTATGAATGAGTGGCATCACTTTTGTAAGTTTGTGAGCATCCCGTGGTTCCCCTGAGGAAGAGACAAGGGTCTAGGACTCTGAGGAGAGATGTGTCCTGGTTCTCTACGAGCCAGTACCTCTCATCTAAATGCTAATATGGAGAGAGAGAGAGAGAGAGAGAGAGAGCGAGAGAGAGAGAGAAAGAGAGAGAGAGAGAGAGAGAGAGAGAGAGAGAGAGAGAGAGAGAGAGAGAAAATGGATGAGTATGAATGAAAAATAGAAAGAAAAGAAAGGAGGAAAGAAAGGAGAGATCCATAGATTGCCTGTCTTCAGCAGGTCAGTGGATGACATGGCAGGGTGGGGGAGAGGGGCAGGGCCAGAGATGTGTATATTGCTGGATCAAGTTTCAGGTACCAGGAACACAGTCTTCCTCAGGCATTTTGTATCATATTGGTGTGTGTGTGCACACGTATGCTCGTGCACCTGCCTGCATGCCTGCCTGACTGCCTGTGTGCATGCTTGTGTGTGAGCATGCATTGCCTATAGATATTACATCCTTTCATATTCACCAAACAAAATTTAATTCTCCCACACCCCCACTGCAATCATATTACATTTTTACTCAAAACATTGGTAATTTCCCACAGATCTTGCTCACCTTTCTGATATGTTTTATTTTTCAAATCTGGCAGCTAGGCGAAGCAGCTTTACCTGGGCTCAGTGATGAAAGAACCTGATCTCTCTCAGGTGGAGGCCCTAGGAGCAATCTAGCTCTACAACAACAATAGTTTGTAGAACAAACAGGGCCAGATTGGTCTCTCTCTCAGCCCAGAGTGAGTCCACATCTCCTGGCCTGGAAAGGCGTGAGTGGGCTGGTCAGTCGGTAGTGGTGGAGGAGGGGGGGTCAAAGAGCTGTTGTTGGGTGATTGGGTTGTTTTTATTGTGGAGGAGGTAGGTGAGTAAATAGACAGATGCAGAAGTTGGGGTCAATTCAATATTCACACAGTCAGGCAAGGAAGTGAGTGGTAATTCAGTCCATGAATGGGAAGACGTTGAAAATAATAGGCAGTTTTCAAGACATGTAAAAAAAAACAGATGAGGATTGTGAATGTGTTGATCTCTGATGTGTCTGACACCAGTATGTGTCTGAGTGTGTTTGTGTGTTAATCAGTTCAGTAATGAGATGGTTAGTTCAGACGGCTGGGTAGCCTGAACTGGATCAATGGTAGTGCTGTAGGCTAGAGGTTTTACCAACGGTTAGATTAGAATACTGAGTGCTGCTGTGAGCTGATTGATATTGACTCCCAGGTGTTACGTTATTTTTTATTTTATTTTATTTCACCTTTATTTTAAGAGGGGAGACAGAGACCTAGGTCTCTTTTTCAAATGCGCTCTGTATAATACAACATAAATAGTATACACATTATACATTATATGCATGTTAAAATACAAAAACACAGTCATGGGAAGCACAAATACAACATCCCAAATCATCCAGAAAAAAACGTTACATTCTTCCACAAATCAAAAATCAAATCAAATTTATTTACATAGCCCTTCGTACATCAGCTGATATCTCAAAGTGCTGTACAGAAACCCAGCCTAAAACCCCAAACAGCAAACAATGCATGTGAAAGAAGCACGGTGGCTAGGAAAAACTCCCTAGGAAAAACTCCCTAGAAAGGCCAAAAACCTAGGAAGAAACCTAGAGAGGAACCAGGCTATGAGGGGTGGCCAGTCCTCTTCTGGCTGTGCCGGGTGGATATTATAACAGAACATGGTCAAGATGTTAAAATGTTCATAAATGACCAGCATGGTCAAATAATAATAATCATTGTAGTTGTCGAGGGTGCAACAAGCACGTCCGGTGAACAGGTCAGGGTTCCATAGCCGCAGGCAGAACAGTTGAAACTGGAGCAGCAGCACGGCCAGGTGGACTGGGGACAGCAAGGAGTCATCATGCCAGGTAGTCCTGAGGCATGGTCCTAGGGCTCAGGTCCTCCGAGAGAAAAAAAGAAAGAAAGAAAGAGAGAATTAGAGAGAGCATATTTAAATTCACACAGGACACCGGCTAAGACAAGAGAAATACTCCAGATGTAACAGACTGACCCTAGCCCCCCGACACATAAACTACTGCAGCATAAATAATGGAGGCTGAGACAGGAGGGATCAGAAGACACTGTGGCCCCATCCGATGATACCCCCGGACAGGGCCAAACAGGCAGGATATAACCCCACCCACTTTGCCAAAGCACAGCCCCCACACCACTAGAGGGATGTCTCCAACCACCAACTTACCGTCCTAAGACAAGGCCGAGTATAGCCCACAAAGATCTCTGCCACGGCACAACCCAAGGGGGGGCGCCAACCCAGACAGGAAGACCACGTCAGTGACTCAACCCACTCAAGTGACGCACCCCTCCCATGGACGGCATGGAAGAACACCAGTAAGCCAGTGGCTCAGCCCCTGTAATAGGGTTAGAGGCAGAGAATCCCAGTGGAGAGAGGGGAACCGACAAGGCAGAGACAGCAAGGGCGGTTCGTTGCTCCAGCCTTTCCATTCACCTTCACACTCCTGGGCCAGACTATACTTAATCATAGGACCTACTGAACAGATAAGTCTTCAGTAAAGACTTAAAGGTTGAGACTGAGTCTGCGTCTCTCACATGGGTAGGCCGACCACACAAATAAGTCCCCAATCAATACTTTCAATTCACTTAAAGGCACGAGACCAAGATGAAATGTATTTCGAATTTTGTTGCAGCAATACGGTGCATTAACCTCTCTGGGGTATGTGGGACGATTTCGTCCCACCTACGTAACAGCTACTGAAATTCCAGTGGCGCGATTTTTGAATCGTTAGAAATACTATTACTTCAATTTCTCAAACATATGACTATTTTACAGCTATTTAAAGACAAGAATCTCGTTAATCTAACCCCACTGTCCGATTTCAAAAAGGCTTTACAACGAAAGCAAAACATTAGATTATGTCAGCAGAGTGCCCAGCCAGAAAAAATCAGACAGCCATTTTTCAAGCTAGCATATAATGTCACACAAACCCAAACCACAGCTAAATGCAGCACTAACCTTTGATGATCTTCATCAGATGACACACCTAGGACATTGTGTTATACAATACATGCATGTCTGTTCAATCAAGTTCATATTTATATCAAAAAACAGCTTTTTGCATTAGCATGTGACGTTCAGAAAACGCATAACCCCCGGCAAACTTCCGTTGAATTTACTAACAGTTTGCTAAATTACTCACGATAAACGTTCACAAAAAGCATAACAATTATTTTAAGAATTATAGATACATTACTCCTCTATGCACTCGATATGTCCGAGTGCATAGAAGCACATCGGATGAAGCACATTTTGCAATAATCTAAGTACATAGCCCGGCATTACAGGGCTAGCTATTTAGATACCCACCCAGGTCAGCATCCACCAAAATCACATTTCCTATAAGAAAAATGTTCTTACCTTGCTTGTTCTTCATCAGAATACACTGCCAGGACTTCTACTTCAATAACAAATGTTGGTTTGGTCCCAAATAATCCATCGTTATATCCAAACAGCGACGTTTTGTTCGTGAGTTCTAGAATGCTTCTTCACGGTCCCGCGCATGGCGCATTGGCGTGTCAAAAATGTCTAAATATTCCATTACCGTACTTCGAAGCATGTCAACCGCTGTTTAAAACCAATTTTTATGCCATTTATGTCGTAGAGAAGTGATAATATTCCGACCGGGAGTATGCATTGAGCCTAAACAGCCGAATAAAATTTCTCCTCGGGAGCGACTCATGCACGCGCATCATTCAAAGGTCCTCTGAGCATCCACTTACAAAAGGCGATAATCTGTTTCAACCTGAGGCTCCCTCGTAAACCTTCAGTTATTTCGCGGGCTCTGAGAGCCTATTGGAGCCCTGGGAATTGTCACGTTACAGCTAAGATCCTTACTTTTCAATAAAAAGATGCAAGACGCACGACTCCTTGTCAGACAGGGTACTTCCTGCTTGAAACCTTGTCAGGTTTTTGCCTGCCATAGGAGTTCTGTTATACTCACAGACACCATTCAAACAGTTTTAGAAAATTCAGAGTGTTTTCTATCCAAACCTGAACAATAATATGCATATTCTAGCTTCTGAGTTGGTGTAGGAGGCAGTTAAAAATGGGAACATATTTTTTCCAAAATTCTCAATACTGCCCCCTACCCCAAACAGGTTAACACTAAAAGCAGACACACCCAGCTTGGTCGAGACCCTAGGAACCTCAAGAGTTAACCAATCCTGTGAACGGGTTAGGTAACTCAGGTGTCTACACTTCAACATTAAAGTGAGATAAAATGGAAGTTTATGAAGCAGGGCCTTGTAAACAAAAAGGGATCTATGGATCTTTAGCGAAGTCCAGCCAACTTTTTAATACAGGATGCAATGATAAGTATCAAAACTGTCACCTGTAACAAAATGAAGAGCACTATGATAAAGGTTTAAGAGTAGTAGCAGCTGCACTTTGATAAATAAGATCACCATAATCAAGTACAGATAAAAAGGTTCCTACTGCTTAGAGAAAGGCATGATCTGTTTCTGTAGAAAAAGCAAACTTAAAATCTTTGCTTCTTAACCAGCTCATCTATATGCTTTTTCAACGTCAAATCCATATCAATCCAAATGCCTATATATTTATATGCGGGAACATGTTGGATTGGAGAACCTTCCAGTGAGTGAACATGTAGTTCATCTGAAACATTCCTACGAGAGTTTAAAAAGAACATGTATTTCGTTTTGCCCCTATAAAGCACCAGTTTTAAATCAGCAAGGTATTCCTGCATAGCTATAAAATCCGACTGTAGTTTTGACAGAGCCAGATCAACAGTCGAGGCATTAGCATGCAAAATAGTTTCATCTGCATATACTGTAGAGGAAGTTGACCATTTTTAACCGATTGACCAATGGTGTTTTATAAATAGTGAAGAGAAAAGGTCCCAAAATCGACCCCTGTGGTACATGTTTATGTACTTCAAGAAATTCAGAAGGGCACATCAGTCACGATGGCCTGAGTTCTGTCACTAAGATAATCATGAAACTATGAACAGGCGTCAGAGCTCAGGCCTATCGAGGACAATTTCTTCAATAAAATAGCATGATCAACAGTATCAAAAGCTTTTGGCAGGTCCACAAACAAAGAAGCACATTTAATTTTAGAGTCGAAAGCATTGACAAGATCATTAACAACAAAAGTGGTAATAGTGCTATCCAGATTGGTTTACATTCAAAATACATTTGTCAAATAAAAAAGAGAAAAGCTCTACATTTACCAAGGATTCAATAATATTAGCTGTACAAAGAAGCCTTGAAATGGGGTGATAATTATTAAGATCACCACTATCGCCGCCCTTATGGAGTGGCAGCACAAGAGCTGATTTCCATACTTTTTTGAATATTTCCTGATAACAATATTAAATAAAAAATGTGGGTTATTGAGCCAACAATGATGGGCGCTGCACACTCAAGCAGACTGGGATCCAATTGGTCTCCCCCTGTGGATTTCTTGTTGTCTATTGCTAGCAAAGCATCCAGGACTTATTTTTCTGTAATTAGCCTAAACAAAAAGCTTTGACTATAATTTCTCTAATCATTCAGCAAGTTTCCCTTATCAGCATCCAGCCCAATATAATTATGAATAGGCTTAGAATGCATCAATGATGGCATTTTTTTCTGTAATGAGGCCAGTATCTGAAGTAGAACCCTTCAGGGATTTGAGAGTTTTCCTGAATTTAGCTGGGTTACCATTACAATCCGAAAGAGCGGTTACATAATAATCAGATTTAACCTTTCTGATTTGTCTTACACAAAGATTCCTCAGTTGCTTAAAAGTTTGCCAGTCCGGGCCTAAGCCTGTGTTCCAGGCCTTGACCCAAGCATCATCTCTTTTATAAATTACTTCTGATAATTCCGGAGTGTACCAGGCACTCAAGCTTCCTTTAACCCTTTGAAGGGAGCATGATTATCCACAATAGTATTGAAGACGTGCAAAAAGGCTCAAAGATAAATCTGTTTACAAGAGGGACCAGATCAAAGCCAGGTAGGTCTACAGAAAGTAAACATGTTCACTTGTACAATAGTATGTTGGAACAGTGGTAAAAATGGATGGTAAGACCCTGAGCAAGGAATAGGTCTACAGCAGGCTGGGTGAGAGTGGCAGGATGGGAGAGTTTAAAGAGGGTTGGGATGTTGACAGGCTCTGAGGACAGTGATAAGCTCTGAAAAGCAGAGGGGTATCCTATGAGGCAGGTTTGAGGAGTTAGTGAGGTAACTTTGGTCAACTCTGTGTTCAACTCAGAACATCCGGTCATACGAAAGTGGCTCACCTTTTAGCGAGGTAAATTTATATGGCAATGAATCCTTCAGAACTAACCTGCTCCCGGGCAGGCTAACTCATGGCTTAAATGACTGAACCATGAGTTGAGGACCCACAAAATCAGATTCCCTACCTCTTGCAAAGATTGCGTTACTCATTTAGTAATGACAGAATGAATTTTGAACTTCACACACAATAACACTTTTGTAAAATTATTTCAGCTATAGCAGTGGGGGAAAAGGTGGTTGTGCATTGGTAAGCACACCAAAGTCGAAATGAACGATAAATAGTCAAACAAAAATGGCACTTCTAAAAGCCTACTTCACACCATAGCCTGCTGAAAGATAAGTTTTCTATCATTTGGATTCGGCACAAATGAAATGTGGCACTGACTCGCCATTCGATGGATGTTTCAGCATTCTCAATGAAGAGTTCAGCATTTGACTAGCCATGTGCGACATGCACGTGCAGTTACAAGCCTGCTAGAGTTAGCAGCAGGCGGAGGGGCAATATCCACCGTGGTAGTTCGGATGAGGCCTGAGCTGGAATGTGAAACTAACTGAAGCTGGTTAGCTTTAGAAAAGCCTGAGTCGATCTAGCTTTCTTTGTAGGATACACCTCAGATCAAAGAAAGGTAGACTTAAGAAAAGTTGGACCCAGTGTTTAATTTGTAAATCGGGAGGTGCCAGAACACATAGTGAGCACGAGAGGGGGGAGGGTTATCCAGGGGGATCTGGGATATTGGAATAAATTGAGAAAAAAGTGTCAAACACAAAGTAGCTGCGCAGCAGAGTAAACAGCCAAGTAGCCTACTATCTACGGTGGTGAAATGGACAGGACTCTCCAAGGTGTTGATTAATTCAAAGCATTTTAGACTTCACTGCAGTATGCCCACATACTTGATTATAGCTGCAGGGCTTACAAAAGTCTGAATTTCTTATAAATACATTTTCTAGACATCAATGTACAGCAACATTTTTAGACATCAATGCAGAACACTGGCCATATGCATATGCACACATACTCAGCTGTGAGGCTTACAAGACCCGAATTTCATATCATTTTCAAGACATCAATGTAGCAGTAGAGCAAATATCACAATACCGGAAATGAATTTCAAATCAAATAAATCAATGTAGGCTACAGCAGAAAACACATATGAGAAAATATAGGCCTCATGCCTGTGAGATAATATGACACACATATTCCGATTAATTTCAGTGCAGAACAAGTTTGAAAATAAAAACTAAAATCCTACCTTACTTTTCAAAACCTCCTACAATGACTCTTGCCGTGTCAAGTCCTTTTAACTCCTGACATTTCTTGCTCAAAGCCATGAGCGGGCCTGTGGCTGTGACGTTTAGCCTCCTAAGGCTGTTCGAAAGACTGGCTGTAAAGTCTATTTTTTCCTTTTGAGTATTAACTACAACTTGGTTGTCTTTAGCCTTGTCTAAAAGCTTGCTGCCACCAAACGCAACTTGGTTCGGGCATGTTAAAAAAAAAATTTTCTGAGGGCTCTTTGAAACAGATGCCTCACAAGTCCTCAAGTAGCAGCTTCATTAAATAGTACCCGCAAAACACCAGTCTCAATGTCTACAGTGAAGAGGCGACTCCAGGATGCTGAACTTCTAGGCAGAGTTGCAAAGAAAAAGCTATATCTCAGACTGGCCAATAAAAAGAAAAGATCAAGATGGGAAAAAAAGCACAGACGCTGGACAGAGGACCTCTGCCTAGAAGGCCAGTATCCCGGAGTCCCTCTTCACTGTTGACGTTGAGACTGGTGTTTTGCGGGTACTATATAATGAAGCTGCCAGTTGAGGATTTGTGAGGCATCTGTTTCTCAAACTAGACGCTGTAATGTACTTGTCCTCTTACTCTGTTGTGCACCGGGGCCTCCCACTCCTCTTTCTATTCTGGTTAGAGACAGTTTGCGCTGTTCTTTGAAGGGAATACTACACAGCGTTGTTCGAGATTTTCAGTTTCTTGGCAATTTCTCGCATGGAATAGCCTACATTTCTCAGAACAATAATAGACTGACGAATTTCAGAAGAAAGACCTTTGTTTCTGGCCATTTTGAGCCTGTAATCGAACCCACAAATGCTGATGCTCCAGATACTCAACTAGTCTAATGAAGGCCAGTTTTATTGCTTCTTTAAAACTTCTTCGGGATCAGTGTCACTTCCACGGGATGGTTGAGCTAACGTAGGCTAATTCGATTAGCAAGAGGTTGTAACTAACAAGAAAATTTCCCAGGACATAGACATATCTGATATTGGCAGAAAGCTTAAATTCTTGTTAATCTAACTGCTCTATCGCTATTACAGTGAAATAATATCATGCTATTGTTTGAGAAGAGTGCACAATTTGAACCATGAAAAGTTCTTAATAAACAAATTAGGCACATTTGGGCAGTCTTGATGCAAAATTTTTACAGAAATATAATGGTTCATTGGATCGGTCTAAAATTTTGCACATACACTACTGCCATCTGGTGGCCAAACATCTAAATTGCACCTGGGCAGGATAAATACATTATGGCCTTTGTCTTGCATTTCAATGATGGTACAAAAAAAATACAAAAGAACAGTTGGTTTTTTCTTTGTATTATCTTTTTCCAGATCTATTGTGTTATATTCTCCCAAATTCCTTTCACATTTCCACAAACTGTTTCCTTTCAAATGGTACCAAGAATACGCATATCTTTGCTGCAGGGCCTGAGCTACAGGCAGTTAAATTTGGGTATGACATTTAAGGTGAAAATTGAAAAAAAAGGGGAGGATCCTTAAGAGGTTTTAATCAGGACAACAGTTTTCAGCTGTGCTAACATAATTTCAAAAGGGTTTTCTAAGGATAAATTAGCCTTTTAAAATTATAAACTTGGATTAGCTAACACAATGGGCCATTGGAACACAGGAGTGGTGGTTGCTGGTAATGGGCCTCTGTACGCTTATGTAGATATTCCATTAACAATCTGCCGTTTCCAGCTACAAAAGTCATTTACAACATTAACAATGTCTACACTGAATTTCTGATAAATTTGATGTTATTTTAAATGGACAAAAAATGTGCTTTTCTTTCAAAAACAAGGATATTTCTAAGTGACAACAAACTATTGAATGGTAGTTTATATATATATATACAGTTGAAGTCGGAAGTTTACATACACTTAGGTTGAAGTCATTAAAACACATTTTTCAACCACCTCACACATTTCTTGTTAACAAACTATAGTTTTGGCAAGTCGGTTAGGACATCTACTTTGTGCATGACACAAGTCATTTTTCCAACAATTGTTTACAGACAGATTATTTCACTTATAATTCACTGTATCACAATTCCAGTGGGTTTACATACACTAAGTGAACTGTGCCTTTAAACAGCTTGGAAAATTCCAGAAAATTCATGGCTTTAGAAGTCAATGATAGGCTAATTGACATAATTTAAGTCAATTGGAGGTGTCTTTGCATGACATCATGGGAAAATCAAAAGATATCAGCCAAGACCTCTGAAAAAAATGGTAGACAAGTCCACAACAACAGCAAAGGACCTTGTGAAGATGCCGGAGGAAACAAGTGCAAAAGTATCTATATCCACAGTAAAACGAGTGTTATATCGACATAACCTGAAAGGCCGCTCAGCAAGGAAGAAGCCACTGTTCCAAAACCCATAAATAAGCCAAACTACGCTTTGCAACTGCACATGGGGACAAAAATCGTACTTTATGGAGTAATGTCCTCTGGTCTAATGAAACAAAAATAGAACTGTTTGGCCATAATGACCATCAATATGTTTGGAGAAACAATAGGGAGGCTTGCAAGCCGAAGAACACCATCTCAACCGTGAAGCATGGGGGTTTCAACATCATGTTGTGGGGGTGCTTTGCTGTTGGAGGGACTGGTGAACTTCACAAAATAAATGGCATCATGAGGGAGGAAAATTAAGTGGATATATTAAAGCAACATCTCAAGACATCAGTCAGGAAGATTAAAGCTTGGTCACAAATGGGTCTGCCAAATGGACAATGACCCCAAGCAAACTTCCAAAGTTGTGGCAATATGCCATAAGGACAACAAAGTCAAGGTGTTAGACTGGCCACCACAAAGCTCAGTTACACCAGCACTGTCAGGAGGAATGGGCCAAAAATTCACCCAACTTATTGTGGGAAGCTTGTGGAAGGCTACCCAAAACGTTTGACCATAGTTAAACAATTTAAAGGCAATGCTACCAAATACTAATTCAGTGTATGTAAACTTTTGACCCACTGGGAATGTGATGAAAGAAATAAAAGCTGAAAGAAATAATTCTCTGTACTATTATTCTGACATTTCACATTCTTAAAATTTCTAGTTGAAGTCGGAAGTTTACATACACCTTAGCCATTGTAACGCCCTGGCCATAGAGAGGGGTTTTTAGTTCTCTATTTTGGTTAGGGCAGGGTGTTACATGGGTGGGCGTTCTATGTTTATTTTTCTATGTTGGTTTGTTTCTTTGGTTGGCCGTGTGTGGCTCTCAATCAGGAACAGCTGTAGATCGTTGTTGCTGATTGAGAGTCATACATAGGCAGCCTGTTTTTCCTTTGGGGTTTGTGGGTGATTATTTTCTGTTTAGTTTTGTACCTAGCAGAACTGTAGGCTGTCGTTCATTTTCGTGTTTTGTTTGAAGTGTTTCTATTAATTAAATATTGAATATGAACACTCACCACGCTGCGCTTTGGTCCCCTACTTCCACAGACGACGGCCGTTACAGCCATATACATTTAAACTCAGTTTTCACAATTCCTGACATTTAATTGTAGTAAAAATGCCCTGTCTTAGGTCAATTAGGATCACCACGTTATTTGCTGTTGTGCTGGGATTGATTTGCACTTTTCACACCAAAGTGTTCATCTCTAGGAGACAGAATGCGTCTCCTTCCTGAGCGGTATGACGGCTGCGTGGTCCCATGGTTTTTGTACTTGCGTACTATTGTTTGTACAGATGAACGTGGTACCTTCAGTCATTTGGAAATTGCCCCCAAGGATGAACCAGACTTGTGGAGGTCTACAATTTATTTTCTAAGGTCTTGGCTGATATCTTTTGATTTTCCCATGATGTCAAGCAAAGAGGCACTGAGTTTGAAGGTAGGCCTTGAAATACCTCCGCAGCTACACCTCCAATTGACTCAAATTATGTCAATTAACCTGTCAGAAGCTTCTAAAGCCATGACATCATTTTCTGGAATTTTCCAAGTTGTTTAAGAGCACAGTCAACAGTGTATGTAAACTTCTGACCCACTGGAATTGTGATACAGTGAGTTATAAGTGAAATAATCTGTCTGTAAACAATTGTTGGAAAAATGACTTGTGTCATGCACAAAGTTGATGTCCTAACTGACTTGCCAAAACTGTAGTTTGTTAACAAGACATTTGTCGAGTGGTTGAAAAACAAGTTTTAATGACTCCAACCTAAGTGTATGTAAACTTCCGACTTCAACTGTATATAATGATTTAATCTTTATTGAACTAGGCAAGTCATAATGGAGGCCATGAATGATGATGACACTCTGAGATTATCAATACTCAGAGGAGGGAGGAGAGGGATTCTGAAGAGTGACACGGCACATTTAATCCAGGCCCTTCTATATTAGGAGATATGAGGAGGTGAAGCTTGAAATTAATAATGATCTGTTTTTTCACGTAAGTCAAAACCGAAATACCATCTATTGACAAAGGGTAGGACATAGAGATCATATAAATTAGTGAGTCTATATGTAATTCTGTGAGGTAGACCCACTCTAGAGCAAGAATACATGCATGGGCACATCATGAGGACAATTATTACACTTTTAATAATAAATATGTATTTTTTGGTTAAATAGTCAAATAGTACAGCAGTATTTTTCTAGTTAACATCCATTGTCCACAAGAGTTGCTGAACATCATTCACATATTTTGTTTTGTGTGACAAGTCAAAAGTCCATTCTGCGGTATCCATGGTGATTTGTTGGGCTCATGGATACGCCGGCAGAAGCTGCCATAGATAAAAACAGAACAAAATGCACTTCTACAAATTTGCTCTTATGTGAGGGTAGAAAAACATAGTTTCAAAACTAAATGTTATGTTGGCATTATCTAGAACAAACATTGACAGTATGAAAATTCATCAGGCTGTGTACAATATAGAGCCTAAAATGTATTTGCACGTCATGTAATTCTCTATACGTAAGAGCATATGCTTAATGAATGTAGTGAATGTAATGTACTATATCGCGTCACATTTCTCATCGATCCTTATTCATCCCAGCACTGAGACACATGCATGCGCACACACGCACGTATGCACACATACTGTAGTAGCTTCTGACATGGGACAGGCCAGAGGTGATTTGTGGAGGGTCGTGTGACCATGCAGTCAGAATGAAAATTAATACGACACCAGGGACCTGCAGAGAGACAGGGAGAGGGAGGGGGTGGAGCGTTCCACAGCAGGGATGAGGAGGGAGGGATGGAGGGGTGAGGAAGGAGGGAGAGAGGGGAGTGAGGGGGGACATGGGGGTGAAGCGGCAGACTGAGGGGTTTCAGGCCAAGCTCTCAAGACTGAGCAGAGGGGGGGAGGTTGTGTTTGAGGGGGTGAAGGGAGAGAGGATGGGGTGAGAGATTTTGGGATGAGAAGTTTTGAAGGCTCAGCACTGGGACGACCCTCCACAAATCACCTCCGGCCAGTCACGTCAGACGCTACTACAGTATGTGTGCGTGCGTGTGTGCGCATGCATGTGTCTGAGTGCTGAGATGAATAAGGATCAATGAGAAATGTGAGAAGGGGTTGGGGGGGGGTGAGGAGATAGGCTCAGGGGTATTAGGTCTGAAAAATGAGCACATCCATCTGCCATGTAGAGAGATGGAAATGGGGACGATGGGAAAGATGGGAAAGGATAAACTTCCCGGGGCAGTGCCAGATAAATTCATTTGAAACCCTTTTACTACAAATAGAAGTCGTTGGACATTGTTGCAAGGCTCATTTATTTAGCAAGCCATGGTTTCATAGAAAAGCAGATGAAGACAAAATTATTTACATGCTGCTAGTGAAATGACCTAAACACATTTGAGTAGATGAAAATGTGATGGATGCTTCTTTATTTGTTTTATTTAATACAGTACTAACCTTATGAATGTGATTGTCTTTCTGTTTCTGCTCCGGGAAGTTTATCCTTTCCCACCTGGTTTCTTCACGCATCGCGCCGACAGAAACAAGCATCTCTCTGGTAAGAAGAAGGGCGGGGGTGTATGCCTTATGATTAACGAGACGTGGTGTGATCATATCAACATACAGGAACTCAAGTCCTTTTGTTCACCTGACTTAGAATTCCTCATAATCAAATGCCGACCGCATTATCTCCCAAGAGAATTCTCTTCGATCATAATCACAGTCGTGTATATTCCTCTCCAAGCAGACACATCGACGGCCCTGAAAGAACTTAATTGGACTCTACGTAAACTGGAAACCACATATCCTGAGGCTGCATTTATTGTTGCTGGGGATTTTAACAAGGCTAATCTGAAAACAAGGCTCCCCAAATTCTATTAGCATATCGATTGTGCTACCAGGGCTGGTAAAACCCTGGACCACTGTTATTCTAACTTCGCATATAAGGCCCTCCCCCGCCCTCCCTTCGGAAAAGCTGACCACGACTCCATTTTGTTGCTCCCAGCCTATAGACAGAGACTAAAACAGGAAGCACCCGCGCTCAGGTCTGTTCAACGCTGGTCCAACCAATCGGATTCCACGCTTCAAGATTGCTTCGATCACATGGACTGGGATATGTTCCGCATTGCGGCGAACAACAACATTGACGAATGCGCTGATTCGGTGTGCGAGTTTATTAACAAGTGCATCGGTGATGTTGTACCCACAGCATCTATTAAAACATTCACCAACCAGAAACCGAGGATTGATGGCAGCATTCGCGCACAACTGAACGTGCGAACCACTGCTTTTAATCAGGGCAAGATGACCGAATACAAACAGTGTAGCTATTCCCTCCGCAAGGCAATCAAACAAGCTAAGCATCAGTATAGAGACAAAGTGGAGTCGCAATTCAACAGCTCAAACATGAGAGGTATGTGGCAGGGTCTACAGTCAATCACGGACTACAAAAGAAAAAACAGCCCCGTCGCGGATTAAGATGCCTTACTCCCAGACAGACTAAACTACTTTTTTGCTCGCTGTGAGGACAATACAGTGCCACGGACACGGCCCGCTACCAAAACCTGCGGGCTCTCCTTCACTGCAGCCAACGTGAGTAAAACATTTAAACGTGTTAACCCTCGCAGGGCTGCAGGCCCAGACGGCATCCCCGGCCGCATCCTCAGAGCATGCGCAGACCAGCTAGCTGGTGTGTTTACAGACATATTCAATCAATCCTTATCCCAGTCTGCTGTCCCCACATGCTTCAAGAGGGCCAGCATTGTTCCTGTTCCCAAGAAAGCTAAGGTAACAGAGCTAAATGACTATCGCCCAGTTGTTCTCACTTCTGTCATCATGAAGTGCTTTGAGAGACTAGTCAAGGATCATATCACCACCACCCTGCCTGACACCCTAGACCCACTCCAATTTGCTTACCGCCCCAATCGGTCCACAGACGACGCAATCGCCATCACACTGCCCTAACCCATCTGGACAAGAGGAATACCTATGTAAGAATGCTGTTCATTGATTATAGCTCAGCATTTAACACCATAGTACCCTCCAAACTCGTCTTTAAGCTCGAGACCCTGGGTCTGAGGGTAGGTAACCTCATCTCCACCCCACTGATCCTCAACACTGGGTCCACCCAAGGGTGCGTTCTCAGCCCTCTCCTGTACTCCCTGTTCACCCACGATTGCGTGGCCATGCACGCCTCCAACTCAATCATCAAGTTTGCAGACGACACTACAGTGGTAGGCTTGATTACCAACAACGACGAGACGGCCTACAGGGAGGAGGTGAGGGCGCTCGGAGTGTGGTGTCAGGAAAATAACCTCACACTCAATGTCAACAAAACAAAGGAGATGATCGTGGACTTCAGGAAACAGCAGAAGGAGCAGCCCCTATCTACATTGATGGGACAGTAGTGGAGAGGGTGGAGAGTTTTAAGTTCCTCGGCGGACACATCATGGACAAACTGAAATGGTCCACCCACACAGACAGCGTGGTGAAGAAGGCGCAGCAGCGCCTCTTCAACCTCAGGAGGCTGAAGAAATTCAGCTTGTCACCCAAAACACTCACAAACTTTTACAGATAGAAGCTGTTTTTCAGTCTCTCTATCTCAAGGCCATCAGACTGTTAAACAGCCATCACTAACATTGAGTGGCTGCTGCCAACATACTGACTCAACTCCAGCCACTTTAATAATGGACAAATTGATGTAATCAATTTATCACTAGCCACTTTATATAATGTTTACATACACTACATTACTCATCCCATATGTATATACTGTACGCTATACCATCTACTGCATCTTGCCATCTTGATGTAATTAAATGTATCACTAGCCACTTTAAACAATGCCACTTTATATAATGTTCTCATACCCTACATTACTCATCCCGTATGTATATACTGTACGGTACACCATCTACTGCATCTTGCCATCTTGATGTAATGTATCACTAGCCACTTTAAACAATGCCACTTCATATAATGTTTTCATACCCTACATTACTCATCTCATATGTATATACTGTACTCTGTAACATCTACTGCATCTTGCCATCTTGATGTAATGTATCACTAGCCACTTTAAACAATGCCGCTTTATATGTTTCATACCCTACATTACTCATCTCATATGTATATACTGTACTCTTACCATCTACTGCATCTTGCCTATGCCGTTTGGACATCACTCATTTATATATTTTTATGTACATATTCGTATTAATTCCTTTACACTTGTGTGTAAGGTAGTTGTTGTGGAATTGTTAGGTTATATTACTTGTTAGATATTACTGCATGGTCAGAACTAGAAGCACAAGCATTTCACTACACTTGCATTAACATCTGCTAACCATGTGTATGTGACAAATACATTTGTTTTGATTTGGTTTGGATTAATATGGATTCATCTGTTTAGATCCCAATTGGTACTAAGCTAACGTATGGAATTGTTTTAAGATGGTCAAACCATGGATCATTTAAGACAAGAAAGCTGGGATCTTCTTTTAAATAGTGGCCAGTCAAAACTCTGTTTTCACACACAATTGCACAATACTGATCTTAATAAACCGCACTATGGGTTCTCCAACGCTGTGCCAGGAGTTATATGGAAACTTTAGTTGCGATACAAACCTTATCAAAACATATATGCTTAACAAAAATATAAATGCAGCATGTAAAGTGTTGGTCTCATGTTTCATGAGTTGAAATAAAAGATCCCAGAAATGTTCCACACACAAAAAGCTGTGAGCATTAGTGAGCATTTCTCCTTTGCCAAGATAATCCATCCACCTGACAGGTGTGGAATCTCAAGAAGCTGATTAAACAGCATGATCATTACACAGGTACACCTTGTGCTGGGGACAATAAAAGGCCACTCTAAAATGTGCAGTTTTGTCACACAACACAATGCCACAGATGTCTCAAGTTTTGAGGGAGCATGAAATTGGCATTCTGACTGCAGGAATGTCCACCAGAGCTGTTGCCAGAGAATTTAATGTTAATTTCTCTACCTTAAGCCGCCTCCAACGTTGTTTTAGAGATTTTGGCAGTACATCCAACTGGCTTCACAACTACAGACCACGTGTAACCATGCCAGCCCATGACCTCCACATCCCGCTTCTTTACCTTTGGGATTGTCTGAGAAGGGGGAGAGGGGGTGCTGAGTAGTATTTCTGTCTGTAAATCCCTTTTGTGGGGAAAAACTAAATTGAATTGGCTGTGCCCCTACCCAGTCATGTGAAATCCATAGATTAGGGACTCATTTATTTATTTAAATTGACTGATATGAACAGTACAATCTTTGAAATTGTTGCATGTTGCGTTTATATTTTTGTACAGTATAGGACTATGGACTAGGCTACATGATGCATGTGATTATGATTTGAAAAAGTCACAAAAAAATGCATGAACTGCTTCAAGCCTTAGACTGCACATGCTGGGCATCATTCTTAATGTATAATATTCTCACCCATTAGACTATTCTCAATTTAATCTTGTCTTTACTTACAGTTGATGTCGAAAGTTTACATACACTTAGGTTGGAGTCAATAAAACTCATTTTTCAACCACTCCACAAATGTCTTGTTAACAAACTATAGCTTTGGCAAGTCAGTTAGGACATCTACTTTGTGCAAGACACAATCCATTTTTCCAACTATTGTTTACAGACAGATTGGTCAGAAGTTTACATACACTAAGTTGACTGTGCCTATAAACAGCTTGGCAAATTCCAGAAAATGATGTCATGGCTTTAGAATGTTCTGATAGGCTAATTGACATAATTTGAGTGAATTGGAGGTGTACCTGTGGATGTCTTTCAAGGCCTACCTTCAAACTCAGTGCCTCTTTGCTTGACATCATGGGAAAATCAAAAGAAATCAGCCAAGACCTAAGAAAAAAAATTGTAGACCTCCACAAGTCTGGTTCATCCTTGGGAGCAATTTCCAAATGCCTGAAGGTACCACATTCATCTGTACAAACAATAGTACGCAAGTATAAACACCATAGGACCACGCAGCCTTCATACTGCTCAGGAAGGAGACTCATTCTGTCTCCTAGAGATGAACGTACTTTGGTGCAAAAAGTGCAAATCAATCCCAGAACAACATCAAAGGACCCTGTGAAGATGCTGGAGGAAACAGGTGCAAAAGTATCTATATCCACAGTGAAACGAGTCCTGTGTCAACATAACCTGAAAGGCCGCTCAGCAAGGAAGAAGCCACTGCTCCAAACCGCCAAAAAAAAGCCAGACTATGGTTGCAACTGCACATGGGAACAAAGATTGTACTTTTTAGAGAAATATCCTCTGGTCTGATGAAACAAAAATAGAACTGTTTGGCCATAATGACCATCATTATGTTTGGAGGAAAAAGGGGGCGGCTTGCAAGCCGAAGAACATCATCCCAACCGTGAAGCACGGGGGTGGCAGCATCATGTTGTGGGGGTGCTTTGCTGCAGGAGGGACTGGTGTACTTCACAAAATAGATGGCATCATGAGGGAGGAAAATTATGTGGATATATTGAAGCAACATCGCAAGATATCAGTCAGGAAGATAAATCTTGGTCGCAAATGGGTCTTCCAAATGGACAATGACCCCAAGCATACTTCCAAAGTTGTAGCAAAATGGCTTAAGGACAACAAAGTCAAGGTATTGGAGTGGCCATCACAAAGCCCTGACCTCAATCCTATGGAACATTTTTGGGCAGAACTACAAAGCGTGTGCGAGCAAGGATGCCTACAAACCTGACTCAGTTACACCAGCTCTATCAGGAGGAATGGGCCAAAATTCACCCAACTTATTGTGGGAAGCTTGTGGAAGGTTACCCAAAACGTTTGACCCAAGTTCAACAGTTTAAAGGCAATGCTACCAAGTACTTATTGAGTGTATGTAAACTTCTGACCCACTGAGAATGTGATGAAAGAAATAAAAGCTGAAATAAATCATTCTCTCTACTATTATTCTGACATTTCACATTCTTAAAATAAAGTGGTGATCCTAACTGACCTAAGACAGGGAATTTTTACTAGGATTAAATGTCAGGAATTGTGAAAAACTGAGTTTAAATGTATTTGGCTAAGGTGTATGTACATTTCCGACTTCAACTGTATACTAAATCATACAGTATATGTGTGAAATGTGTTTTGATTTAGAATGGGCATTATCATGCACCTTTCGGAACAGGGGCAGGGGGAGAAAAGACATATCATCTGTATGCTCTTAAATAGCGAATGGAGAACGCTTTTCCTGTGGTTCATTTTCATGCCAGCCAGGTAGGTTACTTCAGTTGTAAAGAGAAGCAATGTGCTTAATACTAAGAAAGTTGAGAAATAAATATAGTTGGCCTAGCCTATAGCAGGCTGAAGGGATCGACCTCTTTTTAATAGAGGCCCTCAAGGCTTTCTTATGGAAGTGCATGCCTCTTGGTAGGCCGTCACTGTAAATAAGCTGACTAGCCTAGTTAAATAAAGGTTACATAAATACATTGAATAAAAATATAAATGCAACATGTAACGTTTTGGTCCCACATTTGAGCTGAAATAAAAGATCCCAGAAATATTCCCAAAAAGCTTATTTTCTCAAATGTTGTGCACAAATTTCTTTACATCCTTGTTAGGAAGCATATCTCCTTTGCCAAGATAATCCATCCAGCTGAAAAGCGTGGCATACCAAGAACCTGATTAAACAGCATGATCATTACACAGGTGCACCTTGTGCTGGGGACAATAAAAGGCCACTCTAAAACGTGCAGTTTTGTCACACAACACAATGCCAGATGTCTCAAGATTTGAGGGAGCATGTAAAGGGCATGCTGAATGCAGGAGAGCTGATGCCAGGTAATTGGATGTTATTTCTCTACCAAAAGCTTCATCCAACGTCTTTTTAGACAATTTGGTTCCCATGGTGGTGATGGGGTTATGGTATGGGCATGCATGGCAATATGAATGCACAAAAATACATTGACAAGATCACAATCATTTCCCTCATTTGCGTGAAGAAAATACGGAGAAAAGGGGGGCGGTGGTTGGGCTGCCTTCTGAGAATTCGTAGGCGAATGAGTAGACATCCACTAACATCTGTTCTATTGGCCAACGTGCAATCATTGGAAAACAAAATAGATTATCTATGATCAAGACAATCTTACCAACAGGACATAAAAAACTGTAATATCTTATGTTTCACCGAGTCGTTGCTGAACGACAACACGGATAATATGCAGCTCGTGGGATTTTCCATGCATCGGCAGGACAGAGAAGGTACAGTGGCTTGCGAAAGTATTCACCCCCCTTGGCATTTTCCCATTTTGTTGCCTTACAACCTGGAATTAAAATAGATTTTGGGGGGGTTTGTATCATTTGATTTACACAACATGCCTAACACTTTGAAGATACAAAATATTTTTTATTGTGAAACAAACTAGAAAACTTGAGCGTGCATAACTATTCACCCCCCAAAGTCAATACTTTGTAGAGCAACCTTTTGCAGCAATTACAGCTGCAAGTCCCTTGAGGTATGTCTCTATAAGCTTGGCACATCTAGCCACTGGCATTTTTGCCCATTCTTCAAGGCAAAACTGCTCCAGCTCATTTAAGTTGGATGGGTTTTGCTGGTGTACTGCAATATTTAAGTCATACCACAGACTCTCTATTGGATTGAGGTCTGGGCTTTGACTAGGCCATTCCAAGACATTTAAATGTTTCCCCTTAAACCACTCAAGTGTTGCTTTAGCAGTATGCTTAGGGTCATTGTCCTGCTGGAAGGTGAACCTCCATCCCAGTCTCAAATCTCTGGAAGACTGAAACAGGTTTCCCTCAAGAATCTCCCTGTATTTAGCACCATCCATCATTCCTTAAATTCTGACCAGTTTCCCAGTCCCTGCTAATGAAAAACATCCCCACAGCATGATGCTGCCACCACCATGCTTCACTGTGAGGATGGTGTTCTCGGGGTGATGAGAGATGTTGGGTTTGTGCCAGACATAGCGTTTTCCTTGATGGCCAAAAAGCTCAATTTTAGTATTGTCTGACCAAAGTACCTTCTTCTATATGCTTAGGGAATCTCCCACATGCCTTTGGCAAACACCAAACATATTTTTGAATTTTTTCTTTAGGCAATGGCTTTTTTTCTGGACACTCTTCCGTAAAGCACTGTGGAGTGTACAGCTTAAAGTGGTCCTATGGACAGATTCTCCAATCTCCGCTGTGGAGCTTTGCAGCTCCTTCAGGGTTATCTTTGGTCTCTGTTGCCTCTCTGATTAATGCCCTCCTTGCCTGGTCCGTGAGTTTTGGTGGGCAGCCCTCTCTTGGCAGGTTTGTTGTGGTGCCATATTCTTTCCCTTTTTTATAATGGATTTAATGTTGCTCCGTGGGATGTTCAAAGTTTCGGATCTTTTTTTTTATAACTCAACCCTGAACTGTTATTCCCCACAACTTTTTCCCTGAACGGTGTGGAGAGCTCCTTTGTCGCTTGCTTAGTGGTGCCCCTTGATTAGCGGTGTTGCAGACTCTGGGGCATTTCAGAACAGGTGTATATATACTGAGATCATGTGACAGGTAGATTGCACACAGGTGGACTTTATTTAACTACTTATGTGACTTCTGAAGGTAATTGGTTGCACCAGATCTTATTCAGGGGATTCATACCAAAGATGGCGAATACTTATGCACGCACAACGTTTCTGGATTTTTTGGTTGTTTAATTTTTTGAAACAAGTAATTATTTTCATTTCACTTCACCAATTTGGACTATTTTGTGTATGTCCATTACATGAAATCCAAATAAAAATTCATTTAAATTACAGGTTGTAATGCAACAAAATAGGAAAAACGCCAAGGGGGATGAATACTTTTGCAAGGCACTGTACGTCTGGTAAGACGAGGGGCAAGGTGTGTGTCTATTTGTCAATAACAGCTGGTCCGCGATGTCTAATATTAAAGACGTCTCGAGGTTTTGCTCGCCTGAGGTAGAGTACCTTATGATAAGCTGTAGACCACACAATCTACCAAGAGAGTTCTCATCTATATTATTCGTAGCTGTCTGTTTACCACCACAAACCGATGCTGGCACAAAGACCTCACATGTGCAACCAGAGGGGAAAAAACTCTAGACCACCTTTACTCCACATAAGAGATGCATACAAAGCTCTCCCTTGCCATCCATTTGGCAAATCTGACCATAATTCTATCCTCCTGATTCCTCATGATTAACAAAAGCAGGAAGTACTAGTGACTCGCTCAATACGGAAGTGGTCAGACGCTATACTACAGGACTGTTTTGCTAGCACAGACTTGAATATGTTCAGTGATTCGTCCAATGGCATTGAGGAGTATATGACACCGGTCATCGGCTTCATCAATAAGTGCATCAACGACATCGTCCCCAAAGGATTACCGGCAACATCCGCATCAAGCTGAAGGCTAGATCTGCCTCTTTCAAGGAGCGGGACACTAATCCGGACACTTATAAGAAATCCTGCTACGCCCTCAGATGAACCATCAAACAGGCAAAGCGTCAAAACAGGATTAGATTGAATCTTACTACATCGGCTCTGACGCTCATCGGATGTGGCAGGTCTTCAAAACTATTACGGACCACAAAGGGAAACCCAGACGCGAGCTGCACAGTGGCACGAGCCTACCAGACGAGCTAAATGCCTTTTATGCTCGCTTCGAGGCAAGCAACAGTGAAACAAACATGAGAGCACCAGGTGTTCCGGATGACTGTGTGATAATGCTCTCCATAGCCGATGTGATCAAGACATTTAAACATGTCAACATTCACAAAGCGGCGGGGCCAGATGGATTACCAGGACATGTACTCAAAGAATGTGCGGGCCAACTGGCAGGTGTCTTCAGTTACATTTTCAACCTCTCCCTGACTGAGTCTGTAATACCTACATGTTTCAAGCAGACCACCATTGTCCCTGTGCCTAAGGAAGCGAAGGTAATCTACCTAAATGATTACCACCCCGTTGCACTCACGTCGGTAGCCATGAAGTGCTTTGAAAGGCTGGTCATGACTCACATCAACAGCATCATCCCAGATAACCTAGACCCACTCCAATTCGCATGCCGCCCCAACAGAACCACAGATGATGCAATCTTAACCACACTCCACACTGCCCTTTCCCACCTGGAGAAAAGGAACAGCTATGTGAGAATGCTGTTCATTGACTACAGCCCAGCGTTCAACCCTGTAGTGCCCACAAAGCTCATCACTAAGCTATGGACCCTGGGACTAAACACCTCCCTCTGCAACTGGATCCTGGACTTCCTGACGGGCCGCCCCCAGGTGGTAAGGGTAGGCAACAACACGTCAGCCACGCTGATCCTCAACCCTGGGTCCCATCAGGTGTGCGTGCTTAGTCCCCTCCTGTACTCCCTGTTCACCACGACTGCATGGCCAAACACGACTTCAACACCTTCATTAAGTTTTCTGACGACACAACAGTGGTAGGCCTGTTTACCAACAATGATGAGACAGCCTATAGGGAGGAGGTCAGAGACCTGGCAGTATGGTGCCAGGACAACAACCTCTCTCTCTCAATGTGAGCAAGAGAAAGGAGCTGGTCGTGGACTACAGGAAATGGGTGGTCGAGAGCTGCAGTGGAGTGGGTCAGAATCTTCAAGTTCCTCACTATCCAAATCATTAAGGACTTAAAATGGTCCACTCACACGTGCACATTTGTGAAGAATGCGCGACAGTGTGTCTTCCCCCTCAAGAAGTTGAAAACGTTTGGCATGGGCCCTCAAATCCTTAAAAAGTTCTACAGCTGCACCATTGAGAGCATCTTGACTGGCTGTATCACTGCTTTGTATGGCAACAGCACCGTCCTCAATAGCATAGCGCTACAGAGGGTGGTGTGGACAGCCTACTACATCACTGTACGTCCAGGACCTCTATATATCAGGCAGTGTAAAAGGAAGACCCGGAAAATCATGAAAGACTCCAGCCACCCGAGCCATCTCTGCTTCCGCACGGCAAGTGGTGCATCAAGTCTGACACCAACATGCACGTGAACAGCTTCTATCCCCAAACCATATGACTGCTAAAAACTTGAAACTTGAAAATCTTATGGCCCACCTAAACTGAGTCTGTGCCCACCCTTTGCCACCCCCATTCAAAATGTTCTGGACATGCCAATGCCTAGGTAGACCAAATATTATAACTAAAACAGCCAATAAACACAATTGATGTGTAAGATGATAGTATCAAAAACACATTTCAAATCATTTGGATATGTACAAGTTGGTTTTAATGATTTAGTCATTTTCCCTGTAGACTTCTCCAGAGAAAAATGTCAAACTAATAAGTTATTTGGCTGGGAATGCATTGTACACTGAGTTGTAGATATGTCTACATTGTCTAATATCTCATCTTCACAGCATCCGATTGAAAAATAGTTTTTTTTACACATTGTATAGTTTTAGGTGCATTGAGAAAAATAAAGATGTATTTGAAAAAGAAACTCCAGCACACTGGTGTTCTTGTATGCTCCACAATAGCATCTCTCTCTCTCTCTCTTTCTCTCCGCCGAGACGACAGTCTTGGAATAAGGCGTGCCCTGTTTGATACTGTAGATGCACTGTGAGTCTGCATATTGAATTAGTTCTACTCCATTTCACTCACTTTGTTTGCTACCGCTGCCGCCTACAACACTTCCCCATTCTCCAAACGGCATTGGGCTGAATTCCTTCCTTTCTCATTTCAGACTATACATTTCAAACGTAAACTCTTTTATGAGGTGAAAGTAAATATTTGTACATTTTCATCTCAACTACACTCACCTTTGACCATTTGTTGATTTTGACTTTCTAATGCAGCAATGGAGTATGTAATGTAAGGGAAAACTCCCATGAAATGGACAAAAATGAATGGCAACATATTGTCATTGGACGAAACATATACATAATCGCAAATACCACTGAAATGGACGGCAGTTCATCTAAACCATATGGCAAGTGACATATGGCATTTGCCAAGTGTCATACAACAAAAATCCCAAAGAAGGCGAGCGCACTCCACCATAGATTTTCATATTGCAAATGGTCACATAGTCAAGACCTAAGGGTAAAAAAAAAAATTCAAAAAAGAAATCGAAAATTCAACCTACTCTAAAAAAGTGCTTTCTGAGCCGTTTTTTGAATTTCTTTAGACATTTTTTTCAATTATACATATATAATAACCGTATGAACATACCTTTGTCTGATATTATTGAGTTTTTCCATAAGGCTATGTTTTGTCTATTTGCAATATATGACCATAGGAAGTCGGCTTCCGAACCCAAAAGTCAGTGAACCATGGCCAAATGGCATAAGAAATGTCCAAATGCCATACATAAGTATTGAATGTACCAAATCAGGATGTTATATCCATTTGCCATATATGATCACAGAAATTCGGCTTCCGAACCCAAAAGTATGTGAAACATGACCAAATGGCTTAAGAAATGTCCAAATGGCATTTATACTGACCAAATGATATACACTGCTCAAAAAAATAAAGGGAACACTAAAATAACACATCCTAGATCTGAATGAATGAAATAATCTTATTAAATACTTTTTTCTTTACATAGTTGAATGTGCTGACAACAAAATCACACAAAAATAATCAATGGAAATCCAATGTATCAACCCATGGAGGTCTGGATTTGGAGTCACACTCAAAATTAAAGTGGAAAACCACACTACAGGCTGATCCAACTTTGATGTAATGTCCTTAAAACAAGTCAAAATGAGGCTCAGTAGTGTGTGTGGCCTCCACGTGCCTGTATGACCTCCCTACAATGCCTGGGCATGCTCCTGATGAGGTGGCGGATGGTCTCCTGAGGATCCGCCAACTCCTGGACAGTCTGTGGTGCAACGTGGCGTTGGTGGATGGAGCGAGACATGATGTCCCAGATGTGCTCAATTGGATTCAGGTCTGGGGAACGGGCGGGCCAGTCCATAGCATCAATGCCTTCCTCTTGCAGGAACTGCTGACACACTCCAGCCACATGAGGTCTAGCATTGTCTTGCATTAGGAGGAACCCAGGGCCAACCGCACCAGCATATGGTCTCACAAGGGGTCTGAGGATCTCATCTCGGTACCTAATGGCAGTCAGGCTACCTCTGGCGAGCACATGGAGGGCTGTGCGGCCCCCCCAAAGAAATGCCACCCCACACCATGACTGACCCACCGCCAAACCGGTCATGCTGGAGGATGTTGCAGGCAGCAGAACGTTCTCCACAGCATCTCCAGACTCTGTCACGTCTGTCACATGTGCTCAGTGTGAACCGGCTTTCATCTGTGAAGAGCACAGGGCGCCAGTGGCGAATTTGCCAATCTTGGTGTTCTCTGGCAAATGCCAAACGTCCTGCACGGTGTTGGGCTGTAAGCACAACCCCCACCTGTGGACGTCGGGGCCTCATACCACCCTCATGGAGTCTGTTTCTGACCGTTTGAGCAGACACATGCACATTTGTGGCCTGCTGAAGGTCATTTTGCAGGGCTCTGGCAGTGCTCCTCCTGCTCCTCCTTGCACAAAGGCGGAGGTAGCGGTCCTGCTGCTGGGTTGTTGCCCTCCTACGGCCTCCTCCACGTCTCCTGATGTACTGGCCTGTCTCCTGGTAGCGCCTCCATGCTCTGGACACTACGCTGACAGACACAGCAAACCTTCTTGCCACAGCTCGCATTGATGTGCCATTCTGGATGAGCTGCACTACCTGAGCCACTTGTGTGGGTTGTAGACTCCGTCTCATGCTACCACTAGAGTGAAAGCACCACCAGCATTCAAAAGTGACCAAAACATCAGCCAGGAAGCATAGGAACTGAGAAGTGGTCTGTGGTCACCACCTGCAGAACCACTCCTTTATTTGGGGTGTCTTGCTAATTGCCTATAATTTCCACCTGTTGTCTATTCCATTCGCACAACAGCATGTGAAATGTATTGTCAATCAGTGTTGCTTCCTAAGTGGACAGTTCGATTTCACAGAAGTGTGATTGACTTGGAGTTACATTGTGTTGTTTAAGTGTTCCCTTTATTTTTTTTAGCAGTGTATATCACTATTTAAAGCCCTGAATCAACCTAGAAGGTCTATTTGTCATGTTTGATCATAGGAGGTCATAGGAAGTAAGAATTTGGTGCAATGAGATAGAAGTGGGACTCTGTCATTTTTATTAAAGATATTTTGAAAAAAAAACTAAATGAGCAGGGGCGCCCCCTATTGGATGCTCCCTACTCGGCCAATGGATCCCTTGCACCCCCCTAAAGGCATTAAAAACTATTTCAAAAATGTGCTCCTGGGAACCCATTCAGCTAACCAGGTGCACTGCTGTCCATTTGCAATGTCTTACAATGGGCATTTACCATCACGAATTGGACATGCTCTAATATACTGCAGAAATGCACAATTGACTGGCCCGTTGAACTCGGGATGGTCGAGCAGTGATATTTGTTCCTCTCCATCACTCATTGGTGCAATGAGAAAAAAGTGGGACTCTGTAGATTTTTTAAGATTTATTGAAAAACGTCCAAAATGACCAGGAGCGCCTTCTATTGGTTGGGCACGTGTTGGGCATGCTCCCTACACGGCCATGGACCCCTTGCACCCCCCTAAAGGCATTAAAAACAATTTCAAAAATGTGCTACTGGTAACCCGTTCAGGTAACCAGGTGCACGGATGTCCATTTGCAATGTCTTACAATGGGCATTTACCATCACAAATTTCACATGCTCTAATATACTGCAGAAATGCCCAATTGACTGGCCCGTTGAACTCGGGATGGCCGGGCAGTGATAGTGGTTCCTCTCCATCGCTCCTTGGTGTTGATTTCAGCATGTCACTTTGGTGGGGTCCAGTTCTGACATTATGTGTAGGCCTAGCTCAAGCGACCCCGAATCCCGAGTTTTGGCTCAATAGGTCAGTGGAGCCCGAGCAGCGACCTTAATTAGTGCTGAAAATACACTTTTTCCAGGTGTTGCTATGGGATCCCTGATTGAGCTATCGGACAGAAACTTTAGGGTCCGTCGCTATGGGCCAATTTCTTGTAAATTACGATAGACAAATGGCTCATTCTTATTTCCTTACTCTGTAGGTTCATGCACTTTGACATGAAGTGGTCAAATTAGCGCTCTATTACCGTTTTTGACCTTTAATCCCAGAAATGGGCCTTCCCTCAAAAAGCGTTGAGGCCTTGATGCCATCTTGTTTCTGGGCTAAAAGCCCATTTGGCCAAACCCGTGCTCACCAAGTTCCGTCTTCAAAGTCTTTTCCATTTAGGAGAAATGGCCATGTCACTTTGGTGATGTTTTGTCCATTTGCATTAAGCTGCCAGTCACCATCTGGTGGAATTTTCCGGTACAGAGGAAAAATGACCAAAAATTCAAAATTTTATAAAACGGAAACCAAATGTCCAAGAGACTTAATTTGATGACTTCCCAGAAGAGCAGGCCCTGGCGCCTGACTGGAGGCCGTCAGCCTATTTTAAAAACATTTGCGGACGTCTAGTAAGGGACTGTACATTTGCCATATGGAGATCCTCATCAGTCATATGGGAAATGCCAAATCGTTCCCTTCATGTAAGTTATAATATTAATAGGCCCATTGCTTGCCTATAAGAAGGACATAACCCATATGAATGAGAAAGTGTTGTAGGTGGCAGCGGTGGCAAACAAAGTGAGTGAAATGGAGTCGAACTAATTCAAAATGAATAACCCTCTGGACAAAAGAAACACCTATGTGAGAATGCTATTCAGTGACTACAGCTCAGTGTTCAACACCATAGTGCCCTCAAAGCTCATCACAAAGCTAAGTACCCTGGGACGAAAGACCTCCCTCTGCAACTGGATCCTGGACTGCCTGATGGGCCGCCCCCAGGTGGTAAGTGTAGGCAACAACACATCCACTACGCTGATCCTCAACACTGGGGCCCCTCAGGGGTACATGCTCAGTCCCTTCCTGTACTCCCTGTTCACCCATGACTGCACTGCCAGCACGACTCCAACACTATCAGTAAGTTTGCTGATGAGACAACCTATAGGGAGGAGGTCAAAGACCTGACCGAACACCAAACGTGTTTCTTTAAGCAATGGCTTTTTTTCTGGACACTCTTCCTTAAAGCCCAGTTCTTTGGAGTGTACGGCTTAAAGTGGTCCTATGGACAGATACTCCAATCTCCGCTGTGGAGCTTTGCAGCTCCTTCAGGGTTATCTTTGGTCTCTTTGTTGCCTCTCTGATTAATGCCCTCCTTGCCTGGTCCGTGAGTTTTGCTGGGCGGCCCTCTCTTGGCAGGTTTGTTGTGGTGCCATATTCTTTCCATTTTTTAATAATGAATTTAATGGTGCTCAGTGGGATGTTCAAAGTTTCTGATAAAAAAAAATTATAACCCAACCCTGATCTGTACTTCTCCACAACTTTGTCCTTGACCTGTTTGGAGATCTCCTTGGTCTTCATGGTGCCACTTGCTTGGTGGTGCCCCTTGCTAAGTGGTGTTGCAGACTCTGGGGCCTTTCGGAAAAAGGTGTATATATACTGAGATCATGTGACACTAAAAGTCCACACATGTGGACTTTATTTATCTAATTATGTGACTTGTGAAGGTAATTGGTTGCACCAGATATTATTTAGGGGCTTCATAGCAAAAGGGGTGAATACATATGCACACACCACTTTTCTTTTTTTTTTGAGAGAGGTTTTTGAAACAAGTAATTTTTTCCCTTCACCAATTTGGGCAATTTTGTGTATGTCCATCACATGAAATCCAAATAAAAATCCATTTACATTACAGGTTGTAATGCAACAAAATAGGAAAAACTTCATAGGGTATGAATACTTTTGCAAGGTACTGTAGCCCCGCTATTGTTATTTACTGCTGCTCTTCAATTATTTGTTATTCTCATCCCTTACTTTTTTTTAGGTATTTTCTGAAAACTGCATTCTTGTTTAAGGGCTTGTAAGTAAGCATTTCACTGTAAGGTCCACACCTGTTGTATTCAGCGCATGTGACAAATGACGATTTGATTTGATATGATATGTAGTGTGATGAATGTAAGTAATTAACCTACCACTGATCTACATGGCTGCATTATGACTAGTAATAACCATGATGATATAAGTGTGTGTTCTGTCTTGCATGTCTAATAATGCTAATTGTCTAACCCATGGTTACTCAGCAGGCCTGCTTTGTTATAGTGCTCAAATCTAACCTTGCGTGTCTAATAAGCGTCTTTTTGCATGTACTTAACATCCTTTTGAAATTTGAAGTCATAAGTAGGCTATACAGTGCTTTCAGAAAGTATTCATACCCCTTGACTTATTTCTTATTATTTTGGGGCTCTCGAGTAATGCAGCTGTCTAAGGCACTGCATCTCAGTGCTAGAGGTGTCTCTACTGACCCTGGTTGAATTCCAGGCTGTATGACAACCGGCCGTGATTGGGAGTCCCATAGGGAGGCGCACAATTGGCCAGCGTCGTCAGGGTTAGGGTCTGGCAGGGGTAGGAAATCATTGTAAATAAGATTTTGCTCTTAACTGACTTGCCTATTTAAATAAAGGTTCAAGTAAATACAAAATAATTTTCACATTACTTGTGGTACAGCCTGAATTCAAAATGGATTAAATAGATTATCTTCTCACCCATCTACACACAATACCACATAATGACAAAATGAAAACGTGTTTTTAGAAATGTGAGAAAATGTATTGAAATTTGTATTCAGAAATATCTAATCTATATATGTAAGTACTTTGTAGAAGCACCTTTGATGGTGATTACAGCTTTTACAGCTTTGAGTCATCTTGCGTCTTTATCAGCTTTGCACATATGGATATGGGGATTTTCTCCCATTTTTCCTTGCATATTTTCTCAAGCTTTGTTAAGTTAGATGGGGTGTTGTGGTATACAGCAATCTTCAAGTCTTTCCACAAATTTCCAATGGGATTCAAGTCTGGACTTTGGCTGGACCACTCAAAAACTTTAATATTCTTGTTCTGAAGTCATTTAAGCATTGGTTTGGCTGTATGCTTGGGGTCCTGTTTTAAAATAAATCTTTGCCCCAGACTGAAGTCGTTTACAATCTGAAACAGTTTATCATCAAGGAATTGCCTGTATTTGGCTCCATTCATTGTTCTCTCTATCCTTACCAGTCTTAGTCCCTGCCACTGAAAGCATCCCTATAGCATGATGCTGCTACCACCATGCTTCACGGTAGGGGTGATGTTAGACGGGTGATGAGCTGTGCCTGGTTTAATACAAACTTCCCGTTCAGGTGAAAGAGTACATATTTGTCTCATCATACCACAGAATCTTTTGCCTTATACTCTCAGAGTGTTTCACATGAATTTCTGCAAACTCCAGGTATGCTGTCATCTGCCTTTTTCTCAGGAATAGCTTCCGTCTAGACACTCTCTCATAAAGCCCTGATTGGTGAAGGGTGGTAGAGACTGTTGTCCTTCTGGCAGGTTCTCCCATCTCAACCACTCTGTAGTTCTGTCAGAGTGGTGATTTGGTTCTTGATCACCTCCCTGACCAAGGTCCTTCTTGCCTGGTTGCTCAGTTTGGTTGGACGGCCAGCTCTAGGCAAGGTCTGGGTAGTCCCATATTTTTTCCATTTCACAATAATGGAGACCATTGTGCTCTTGGAAACTTTCAACACTAAAAATGGTTGTATACCCTCCCCAGATATACAGTACCTATCAGGTATGAAGGGAGACCAAGATGCAGACCTAGATGCAGACCATAGTTTAATGTTTCAACAGGGGCAGGCAAAAGACAGGTCAGGACAGGCAGGGGTCAGAAAACCAGAGGTCTGGCAATGGTACCGAATGGCAGGCAGGCTCAGGGTCTGGATAATTCAGAGGGGGCAGCGGTACAGGTCGGCAGGCGGGCTCAGGGTCAGGGACTGGCAGAGTGGTCAGGCAGGCGGGCTCAGAGTCAGAACAGGCAAGGGTCAAAACTGGGAGGGAAAGAAAAGAGAGACTAGAAAAAGCAGGGGGGAAAATGCTGGTTGACTCGAACAAACAAGACGAAATGTTAACAGGCCAACAGAGAACACAGGTATAAATACACGGGGGATGATGGGGAAGATAGGCGAGACCTGGAGGGGGGTGGAGACAATCACAGAGACAGGTGAAACAGATCAGGGTGTGACAGTACCAGTCAAAAGTTTGGACACACATACTCATTTAAGTGTTTTTATTTATTTTTACTATTTTCTACAATGTTGAATAATAGTGAAGACATCAAAACTTTGAAATGTAGTAACCGAAAGAACGTTAAACAAATACAAATATAGTTTGTATTTGAGATTCTTCAAAGTAGCCACCCTTTGCCTTGATGACAGCTTGCACACTCTTGGCATTCTCTCAACCAGCTTCATGAGGTAGTCACCTGGAATGCATTCCAATTAACAGGTGTGCCTTGTTAAAAGTTCATTTGTGGATTTTCTTTCCTTCTTAATGCGTTTGAGCCAATCAGTTGTGTTGTGACAAGGTAGGCATTGTATACAGAAGATATCTCTATTTGGTAAAAGACCAAGTCCATATTAAGGAAGAACAGCTCAAATAAGCAAAGACAATCAACAGTCCATCATTACTTTAAGACATGAAGGTCAGTCAATCTGTAAAATGTCAAGAACTTTTAAAGTTTCCTCAAGTGCAGTCGCAAAAACCATCAAGCACTATGATGAAACTGGCTCTCATGAGGACCGCCACAGGAATGGAAGACCCAGAGTTACCTCTGCTGCAGAGGATAAGTTCATTAGAGTTACCAACTGTAGAAATTGCAGCCCAAATAAATGCTTCACAGAGTAAAAGTAACAGATACATTTCAACATCAACTGTTCAGAGGAGACTGCATGAATCAGGTCTTCATGGTCGAATTGCTGCAAAGAAACCACTACTAAAGGACACCTATAAGAAGAAGAGACTTGCTTGGGCCAAGAAACACGAGCAATGGACATTAGACCGGTGGAAATCTGTCCTTTGGTCTGATGAGTCCAAATTTGATATTTTTAGTTCCAACAGTCGTGTTTTTTGTGAGACACAGAGTAGATGAACAGATGATCTCTGCATGTGTAGTTCCCACCGGTCTAATGAAGCATAGAGGAGGAGGTGTGATGGTGTGGGGGTGTTTTTCTGGTGACACTGTCAGTGATGTATTTATAATTCAAGGCATACTTAACCAGCATGGCCACCACAGCATTCTGCAGCGATAAACCATCCCATCTCGTTTGTGCTTAGTGGGACTATCATTTGCTTTTCAACAGGACAATGACCCAACACACCTCCAGGCTGTGTAAGGGCTAGTTGACCAAGAATGAGAGTGATGGAGTGCTGCATCAGATGACCTGGCCTCCACAATCACCCGACCTCAACCCAGTTGAGATGTTTTGGGATTAGTTGGAACGCAGATTGAAGGAAAAGCAGCCAACAAGTGCTCAGCATATGTGGGAACTCCTTCGAGACTGTTGGAAAAGCATTCCAGCTGAAGCTGGTTGCCACGAGTGTGCAAAGCTGTCATCAAGGCAAAGGGTGGCTACTTTGAAGAATCTAAAATCTATAATACATTTTGATTTGTTTAGCACTTATTGGTTACTACATGATTCCATATGTGTTATTTCGTAGTTTTGATACCTTCACTATTATTCTACAATGTAGAAAATAGTCCAAATAAATAAAAACCCTTAAATGAGTAGGTGTACAAACTTTTGACTGGTACTGTATGTCTCATCACAATTTTATCCCGGAGATCTACGGACAGTTCTTTGAACTTCATGGTATAGTTTCAGCTCTGACATGCAATGTCAACTGTGGGACCTTATATAGACAGGTGTGTTTCTTTCAAAATCATGTCCAAACAATTGAATTGGCCACAGGTGGACTCCAATGAAGTTGTATTGACATCTAAATGATGATCAAAGGAAATTGGATGTACCTGAGGTCTATTTGGAGTGTCATAGCAAAGAGGTGTGAATACTTCTCAAAATGATATAGTTCTGCATTTAATAGTCAATAAATGTGGAAACATTTCTAAAAACATTTTTTCGTGTGTCGATGGGTGAAAAAATAAATACATTTTGAATTCAGGCTGTAACAACAAAATGTGGAATAGGTCAAGGGGCATGAATACTTTCCAAATGCACTTATTCATATTGTGCGTTTTCTTTTGTCATTAGTAATGTGAGTGTCAGCGCCATATGTGGCCTATTGGCTATGAGCAGGAAGCTCAGGTGTGGGTAGATGAGACCTGGGTGTAATAACGTCTGAGGAAATCATTAAGGAAAGCGCTTGAGTACCCTGTGCGACAGGCAGGTCCCGCTCCTTGATGAGATTGTGTGCATATTGTGGCATGAGATGTTCATTAGTGAGGTGTGAAATGAGGGATGGGAGCATGGGGGAGAGGTGCGCAGCCCACACATTTGGAGATATGGGGAGGGGGAGAAAAAGGCAGAGAGGGGAGGGAGGGGGAGTCACCAAGGCTACTATTCTAAAATGAGTAGCTGCTGTGTCAGCCTGGTCTCATAGACTAGACATAACATAGTAAATGTAGATCCAGGACATTCAAATGAGTATGATATGCTATGTTTGGTATGGTTACATAACACAGATGGTTACTTAAAGCAAAAATGAAAGGAGGGTAGTTGGTCGGGGTGGATGGGTGGGCATATATAGCGAGAACATCAAGTACCCAAAGATTGTCTGTTTGAAACTCATCACGGACAACTTTAGCATTTTATCAACTTTGCAACTACTTACTACTTTTTAGCTACTTTGCAACTTCTTCGCATGTTAGCTAACCCTTCCCCTAACCCTTTAACCTAACTCCTAACCCAAACCCCTAACCATAACAGGGGCTGCAGCTTGACTCAATTGAGAAGCACAGAACCTCTAGCCTAGCTAACATTAGCCACAAAAAAAATGGAATTTCTAACATATCTTATGTATTGAAAATTTGTAACATATTGTATGAATTGCAATTTGTAATATATCATACAATTCTTAACATATCATACAAAATGGATGATGGACATCCACAAATGAATACTTACCATATGAAACATGATATCATACTAAATAGAGAGAGACAGATTTAGATGTTCCATGTTATGTCTAACCCTGTGTACAGGTTGACTGTGTAGGAGAGGCAGGCAACAAAGGCGAGTGAGATGCACAGGCTGCTGCTGTTTTGTTTTTCTTCATTTCATTTTAAAGGAGGAGAAGAGAACAGAAGGTGAGAGAGGAGGAGGAGGAGGAAGGTGGGCAGGGAGTACAAGCAGCGAAAGAAAAGCGCCTGCTTTTCGAGAGAGAGAGCATCCTAATAGGACAGGGGCTGCAGCTTGACTAAATTGCTTAGTGCAGAAGGGGGAGACAGGAAAAACGAGTGAGCAACGACAAAAGAAGAGAGAGGGTGGGAGGGGCAACAAAGATCTGTCAGATGAGGCTTGAGACGCTTCTATTTTCTGTGTGGTCTCCTTTATTACAGGGCGTTCTGAACGGGCAGCATCAGTGTGTCTCTTGCGCATGATCAGCTGTCTACGCACCCCTTCTGCCGGGAGTCAACACATATCTCAACATCTCTCCGCCAGAGACAGAAAGAAAAACACCCGCTCTCCTCCGCTAATTGAGGTAGGTAAACGCGCATTTACATTTTCTTGTCGCACTATCAGATAAGATTTCTGTTTTCTGACCTGTAAAGATTTGTGCAGTTTAAAGGTTGTCATTACCTATCGTTAAGGGTTTCAAAAAGCATGATGTTGCTAGAGCAGTTGTTGGGGTTCGACTGTTATGAAAGGGTTCCCATTTTCCGTTTTCATTTCATTAGACGCAACTGTGCATGGGATAGAGATACGCACTTATACACCATTTAGAATGAGGGGCTAAATGTTTCATCTTGTTTTGGGACACATTGTGTTTTGGGACCCATTATGAATTATTCCCATAGTTTGCAGGATCAAACAGGGGCATCCCATCGGGCACAGACGTCAATTCAATGTATATTCCATGTTGGAACAACGTAATTTAATTCAAGCAGTGTATGTCCAGTGGGATGGTTCATGCTCCATTGACAGACCCCTGATTGGTAAAAAGTAAAACTGTAGGTTGTGTTTCGGGTCTGTTACACCTAAAGTGATAGGCAGCCCAGCTTAGTGGTACAGGGGTAGAGAAACCCCACGGCTGCTCCCGGGGCGCTATTCCGTCAGCCCTACCATCATCATGCGCCGCTGATGAGCACGTTTCGCGGGCAGGTGCGTATGCCGTTGTGCTGGCAGGCTGGTATACCGCGCACAGTGTCTTGCGCGTGCGTGCGTGGGTACACACACACACACATTAATATGAACGCACTCAAGCATAAATTACCTTCTGACAGTGATGTTTACCTTTAAAGGTCTGCTGAGCAAGAGGAGGAAAGGGCACTTGCAATGTATTGATACATATCAAATTACTAATATGATGGTGAAGAACATATGGCATTCAGAAGATACGCATATCTCGCTGTCTTTCTCCCAGATGTTAAAGCACCACTCCAGACAGTTCATGTTGTATGTTAATATTACCCTTTTTATATAAAAGCCTATTCAGCTTTCCATTTATCTGGAGCAACAGCACAGTTAGTGCATAAAAAGTCTCCATTCCATCAACAGAACGCCTCTAAAGTAAGTTTTAATAACATGCATAGTACTGTGAATTGATGAAATAGAAACACACAAGTGGAGAGTGGAGGGTGAAGGTGTATGTTTTTGCTTTTTTGATCTGGTCTATTTGGCAAGGCAACACTGTAGCGTTGTTGAGCGCAGAAATTGGGAAGGCTGAGAGGCAAGGACAGAGGGGTAGAGATGGGTCTCTATCACTCAGAATAACCATAATCTAGACATTGTACACCTGTTAAAGTCTTGCATTTTGGTGAGGAGAATGCCCTAGTTATCCTCCAGTTGAGATGTTAGCTACAGAGTGAATATACTTAGCCTTGAGAAGCTCGCTAGTCTTTTTCTCTGTGTTGCTGTAGCAGCAGGGTCCTCCTCCCATGTGAAAGCCAGCAAGGTCACCGCATGTTGTATCACTACCACCTGAATAACGATCAGGGTGAGGCCTGGGAGTGGCCCACACTGTATGGCCAGCCGCTATGCACATTCCCTTTCTTCTTATTTTGCTGATGATATGCTGGGGTTCCTTTCACTTTCAACTTGACAAGGTTAGCCCTCCCTGGATATTCCTTTGGCTGGAGTGTCTGTCTTTCCCCCGTTGCCTGTGTCTGTGTGTCTCAGTGACCCACCGCCAGCTCAAAGACTCCTTCTGCTCCCTATAACGAGGGGCAGAAACACAGGGGTCAATCCTCCCTCAGTGTGTGTGTGTGTGTGTGTGTGTGTGTGTGTGTGTGTGTGTGTGTGTGTGTGTGTGTGTGTGTGTGTGTGTGTGTGTGTGTGTGTGTGTGTGTGTGTGTGTGTGTGTGTGTGTGTGTGTTTGGGCATGCACATTCAGTACCAGTCAAAAGTTTGGACACACCTACTCATTCAAGATTTTTCTTAATTTTACTATTTTCTACATTGTAGAATAATAGTGAAGACATCAAAACAATGAAATAACACATATGGAATTATGTAGTAACCAAAAAAGTTTCAAACAAATCAACAAATATTTTATATTTGAGATTCTTCAAAGTAGCCACCTTTTGCCTTGATGACAGCTTTGCACACTCTTGGCATTCTCTCAACCAGCTTCACCTGGAATGCTTTTCCAACAGTCTTGAAGGAGTTCCCACATATGCTGAGCACTTATTGACTGCTTTTCCTTCACTCTGCGGTTCAACTCATCCCAAACCATCTCAATTGGGTTGAGGTCGGGTGATTGTGGAGGCCAGATCATCTGATGCAGCAATCCATCACACTCGTTCTTGGTCAAATAACCCTTACACAGCCTGGAGGTGTGTTGGGTCAAAATAAATGATAGTCCCACTAAGTGCAAACCAGATGGGATGGCGATCGCTGCAGAATGTTGTGGTAGCCATACTGGTTAAGTGTGCCTTAATTTCTAAATAAATCACTGACAGTGTCACCAGCAATGCTCCCACACACCATCACACCTCCTCCTCCATGCTTCTCGGTGAGAACCACACTTGCTGAGATCATCCGTTCACCTACTTTGCATCTCACAAAAACACGACGGTTGGAACCAAAAATCTCAAATTTGGACTCATCAGACCAAAGGACAGATTTCCACCGGTCTAATGTTCATTGCTCGTGTTTCTTTGCCCAACTAAGTATCTTCTTATTGTTGTCCTTTAGTAGTGCTTTTTTGCAGCAATTTGATCATGAAGGCCTGATTCATGCAGTCTCCTCTGAACAGTTGATGTTGAGATGTGTCTGTTACTTGAACTCTGTGAAGCATTTATTTGGGCTGCAATTTCTAAGGCTGGCAACTCTAATGCACTTATCCTCTGCAGCGGAGGTAACTCTGGGTCTTCCTTTCCTGTGGTGGTCTTTATGTGAGCCAGTTTCATCATAGCGCTTGATGGCTTTCGCGACTGCACTTGAAGAAACTTTCAAAGTTCTTGACCTGGCCTTCTGTCATCATGAAGTGCTTTGAGAGACTAGTCAAGGATCATATCACCTCTACCTTACCTGTCACCCTAGATCCAATTCAATTTGCTTACTGCCCCAATAGGTCCACAGACGATGCAATCGCCATCTCACTGCACACTGACCTATCCCATCTGGACAAGATGAATACCTATGTAAGAATGCTGTTCATTGACTACATTGACAACACCTGCTGTCTTTAACTCTGAATGCTCGGCTATGAAAAATCAATTGACATTTACTCCTGAGGTGCTGACCTGTTGCACCCTTTACAACCACTGCAATTATTATTATTATTTGACCTTGCTGGTCATCTATGAACATTTGAACATCTTGGCCATGTACTTTTATAATCTCAACCCGGCACAGCCAGAAGAGGACTGGCCACCCCTCAGAGCCTGGTTCCTCTCTAGGTTTCATCCTAGGTTCCTGCTTTTCTAAAGAGTTTTTCATTGCCACCGTGCTTCTACATCTTCATTGCTTGCTGTTTGGGGTTTTAGGCTGTGTTTCTGTATAGCACTTTGACATCGGCTGATGTAAAAATGGCTTTATAAATACATTTGATTGATTGATTGAATACAGCTCAGTATTCGACACCATAGTACCCTCCAAGCTCATCATTAAGCTTGAGGCCCTGGGTCTCGTCCCCGCCTTGTATAATTGGGTCCTGGTCTTCCTGACAGGCCGCCCCCAGGTGGTGAAGGTAGGAAACAACATCTCCACTTCGTTGATCCTCAACACTGGGGCCCTACAAGGGTGCGTGTTCAACCCCCTCCTGTACTCATTGTTCACCCATGACTGCGTGGCCACACACACCTCCAACTCAATCATCAAGTTTGCAGATGACACAACAGTAGTAGGCTTGATTACCAACAATGACAAGACAGCCTACAGGGAGGAGGTGAGGGCTTTCAGAGTGTAGTGTCAGGAAAATAACCTCTCACTCAACTGGACAGCAGTGGAGAAGGTGGAAAGTTCCTCGGTGTTCATATCACTGATAAACTGAAATGGGCCACCCACACAGACAGCATGGTGAAGAAGGCGGAACAGCGCCTCTTCAACCTCAGGAGGCTGAAGAAATTTGGCTTGTCACCTAAAACCCTCACAAACTTTTACAGATACACAATTGAGAGCATCCTGTTGTGCTGTATCACCGCCTGGTATGGCAACTGCACCACCCACAACTGCAGGGCTCTCAAGAGGGTGGTGCGGTCTGCACAACGCATCACCGGAAGCAAACTACCTGCCCTCCAGGACACCTACAGCACCCGATGTCACAGGAAGGCCAAAAAGATAAATCAAGGACAACAACCACCCGAGCCACTGCCTGTTCACCCCGCTATCATCCAGAAGGCGAGGTCAGTACAGGTGCATCAAAGCTGGAACTGAGAGACTGAAAAACAGCTTCTATCTCAAGGCCATATGATTGTTAAACAGCCATCCCCAGCACAGAGAGGCTGCTGCCTATAGATAGTTAAATAATGGTTAAATAAAAATTTAATAAAATATACAGACTTTAAATTATTGGCCACTTTAATAAATAGAACACTAGTCACTTTAAAAATGCCACTTTAACAATGTTTACATATCTTGCATTACTCATCTCATATGTGTATACTGTATTCTATACAATATGCTGCATCTTAGCCTATGCCGCTCTGACATTGCTCATCTATATATTTATACATTCTTATTCTCTTCCTTTACTTAGATATGTGTGTATAAGGTTTTTTTTTGTGGAATTGTTAGATATTAGTTGTTAGGTATTGCTGCACTGTCGGAACAAGAAGCATTTTGCTACACTCTGCTAGCCATGTGTATGTGACCAATAAAATTTTATTTTATTTTATTTTATTTGAATTGAAATACATTCCAGGTGACAACCTAATGAAACAGGCCGAGAGAATGCCAAGAGTGTGCAAAACTGTCATCAAGGAAAAGGGTGGCTACTTTGAAGAATCTCAAATATATTTGTTTAACACTTTTTTGCTTACTACATTAATCCATGTTTTATTTCATAGTGTTATTCTACAATGTAGAAATGAGTAAAAATAAAGAAAAACCCTTGAATGAGTAGGTGTGTCCAAACTTTTGACTGGTACTGTATGTGTGCATGTTTTACTCAGTGACTCATGGCACCAACCAATAACTTGTGGAGCTGTCAGAACATCTCAGAATCTTAAATCAACATCCAATGGAAGCGAGAGGAATTCTTTGTCTCAGACTGGCAAATAGAATGTTGGTGGAATGCTTTGCTCTGTATGGAACCCTCTCAGATATAGAAATATTAGGCTAGAGTAGTACTTCCACAGTATCCTGTGATACCAGACAAACTGTTTGGCTGCATGGTACAATGGTCCCCTTTAGGATCTGAATTATACAATGACTGTTGTAACTGTCCTGGAAATTGTGGACTAAACCAACTAACTCCTTATGGGGGTGTTCACAGCAATGTTTTGAAGGTTCTGGGGGTGATCTGCATCCTACTTCATCTAAATTCTCCAAACCTCCTCTTTGATAGTCCCTCTAGACCCCTCAATCTCAACACTGAAGCCAATTCCACAGCATTTTTTCATTGTTCTCATTTAATCAGGGACTAATTTAGACCTGGGACACAAGGTGGGTGCAATTAATTATTTTTATTTAATTATGAGGTAGAAGAGAAACCCAGCAGGCTCCAGACCTCATAGAGTAAGAGTTGAATACCCCTGCTCAAGATGCTTCCACTGGACCATCTCTGCCCTGACCTTCTAGTCTCTCATTTTACATTTAAGTCATTTAGCAGACACTCTTATCCAGAGCAACTTACAGTAGTGAATGCATACATTTTATTTTTTTTATTCCATACTGGTCCCCCTTGGGAATCGAACCCACAACCCTGGCGTTGCAAACACCATGCTCTACCAACTGAGCCACACGGTCTCTGTCTAGAGCGATGACGTCATAGTGTTTGGCTGGGTCGTGTTCAGAAGGCATGGAACGAGAGAACATATTATCAAACTGAGTTACTTCTTATCCAATGAAAACATACAGCACATTTTTTAAGTAGCAAAAACTCTCCCTGTCTCTGACTGTCTTTAGCTCTGTCTGTCTGTCGTCCTTTCTCTCTTTCTTGCTCTTTCTCTTTTGCTTTGTCTGCTGTGGTCTCACTTGTAAAATTCCTCTTCTGAACTCCCAACCCCCAGCAGGGGACAGTAGTTTGGTGAGAATGTTCTATCCTGATGACACGCCATCCCTCCCGGTCATCTTATCTCTCCTGCAGAGATGAATGAGTTCAATGGGTCTGATTTCACACGCATGCACACACACACACACACACACACACACACACACACACACACACACACACACACACACACCACAAACATTCTTTTCTCATGAAACTATCGTGGTCAGTGTGATAACGTGCGTGACTAATAGTTGGAGGGGTGAGACTGTTGAGACTGTGACACTTGTTCTTTCTAGCTCAGTGCAGTAGATAAGGGCTGAGAGTTATGACCCCGGGTGATTAGATGTGACCTCCGTCTGACTGAGCTCTGATCTGGTCTCACACTGCTGGGGAGTTCACACACGTCCCTGTGAATTAACCACCTAAAGCACTCTGCAAATGGATAGCTGAGTGGGAGACAGAGAGCTGTGTGTGTGTGTGTGTGTGTGTGTGTGTGTGTGTGTGTGTGTGTGTGTGTGTGTGTGTCTGCAACCACACATGTTAAAATGGGTTTGAAATGTGTGAAAGGAAGAGCAATGTATGTGCTCTTTTTTTTGACACCATAAATGTGTGGTGTGTGTTTGTGTGATCTGCTTCACGAATGTGCGCGTGCTTTCCAATGTGTGTGTCAGTCTGAGTGCGGACTGGTTGGCTGGAGGGGTGTGGGAGTACTGGGACTGTCAGGGCAGCAGATAGAAGCCCAGCAGCAGCAGAAGTGCAAATTAAAAGTCAGTGAAGCGCTGTAGGAGAACACGATGCAGACTGCTAATGCTATGTCCCCGCACAGCTAGCCAGCTATTACACTGATAATGTTAGGGCAGCGTAGCTAACTACTACATTGGTAATGTCAGGGCAGCTCTAGCAAGCTAACACCGAGCCATGGCAAGACAGAGCACTGGGTGTTTACAAGGAAAAGAACATGAGGTTTAAGGGAAAGCGGGAAAGAGAGTAAGAGACATAGTTAGAAAGAGCAAGGCATAGGCCTAGAGAGAGCGAGAGAGAGAGAAAGAGCGGGACTCAAGGAGAGTGGAAGAGAGGACAACACACAAACAGAGATACTTTAGATAGAGAGAGCAAATATCATTCACCGGTACATCCACACAACACTTGCATAAACAATGCGAGGGCCTTATTACTGTGACACTTTCCGGGAGATATAGTTCAATTGGTACAGTCAGTGCAGTCTCACAACCTTAATGGTCCACCACTGTCTCGCTCAGAGCCAGTGCTGGCTGACCTTGAATCATTTATTAAAAAAATAAATACATATATATAGCCACCCACACTGCACCAAATCAAATCAAATCAAATTTATTTATATAGCCCTTCGTACATCAGCTGAAATCTCAAAGTGCTGTACAGAAACCCAGCCTAAAACCCCAAACAGCAAGCAATGCATGTGAAAGAAGCACGGTGGCTGGGAAAAACTCCCTAGGAAAAACTCCTGAGAAAGGCCAAAAACCTAGGAAGAAACCTAGAGAGGAACCAGGCTATGAGGGGTGGCCAGTCCTCTTCTGGCTGTGCCGGGTGGATATTATAACAGAACATGGTCAAGATGTTAAAATGTTCGTAAATGACCAGCATGGTCAAATAATAATAATCATAGTAATTGTCGAGGGTGCAACAAGCACGTCCGGTGAACAGGTCAGGGTTCCGTAGCCGCAGGCAGAACACCAGGCAGCCATTCACATCCACACAGGCAACATACTGCATACACACAGTAGGAGGAAGTTACCCCTAAATGCTGATCTAAGGTTGGTTTTGTGTTTGAAGGTGAAGATTGGGTGAGGGGAAGCTGAACCTAGATCTGTCTTTTTTTTTTAGCAAGGCTATTCGTTCACACAGGCAACAGATGAGACGTTGAACCAAGGTCCCGACTCAATAGTCATTAAAAACCTGTCACAGGAATGGGTGTACTAAACCCCAGTGTACTGGTTGGCTCGGTTCCCAACCTGGCAGCTCATACTGCTACACTAACATAATAATGCCCAGCTAGCCCAGCTCCCCTCCCCTGTAACTCTTCTCCAGATCATTGCTGTGCTCTCAGTGAGCTTACCTGTGAAGGGAAGGTCAATGGCAGTAGGCTAGACACACAGCCTCATTAAACTTTAACTGTTTCAGAGAGGGCCTCTGCTGCATCACCAAAGTTAGGCTGCACCTCTTAAAGCTTTTTTGGGGAGCGAGTAACCTTTAGAGATGATATTTCTCATTTCATTTGACACAGCTTTTGCCTCACGGAATCCAACTGGGGTTTCCCTAAAACCAAGGAAAGCCATTTGAATAATGGATACAGCTAATGCTTTTTGAGGTATTGGGCAGAAATAAAATTATGTACTTATTTCTAAAGGACATTGTGCTGAGTTGGGGTTTGGGGGCCTTGGCACCAGAACTATGAAAATGTAAAGGAAGTAAGATTTCCCTAGATGAGAAGAAATGTCCCTGAAACGATTGTGCATTGTGAATATGATCTATGGTCATTATAATTTGTGGAGGTTTTGGATGACTGACAATTGCAGGCCAGATTTGTATTTTGAGTGCCTGCTAATCAATCAGCCATCCAAAACATTGCGTGCAACTATTCGTTTGCAGATCATTTTTGAGGACTCAGATTTTTCCGCTCTCTTTCCCTCCTTCTCATGTCCTTCAGTACATTTCCCCTTTCTTCCCTAAGCCTGTTAGTCTTCCACCCTGAACACTGATGTTTAAATCTCTGCCTGCCTTTCTTCCTCCTTGCTGAGGCATGAGCTGTTCTTCTGAATGATCTCTTCTTCTAACCCAGCCAGCCTGTGCTTCTGATAGCCGTAACAAAGCACTTAGCATCAGCTCACTTCAATCAGACCTCATTTACTGTATCTCAAAGCTGCAGCTCTTCATGTGTGTCTGTTAGAGCTGAGAGGCCCTATAGAACACTGGGCTCTGTCGCTCCAGATGGAAAACTGCCTACTGCCTGATATAACTCCATCTCATTTGGGAAGTGATTGTTAGTTACAGTAGCTAGTTGCTACCTCCGTCCGAGATGACCGTATCTGTATTCAATAGGGAATCTCAAATTATTTCAAGGTTGATCCACACAACACTTTCTCCAACACTATGCCCACCACACAGACAGATTTTTCTACAGTATTAAATACAGCACCTATGAAAAACATTCTAGCTCGGCCAAGACACATGTAACACCTTACAGTGACGTGCAGTCAGGGTAGGCAGTGCTTACCCTGTGATAATCTAATAAAGAAAGGTGTTATGAAAAAAAAAAAAATATATATATATATATATAAAATAGTTTTTTTCACAATGCTTCTGGTGTTTTTTATGCCAAAATCTACAAATGTGTTGAAACGGCATGAAAACCTCAGGAAAGGTGCTAGGGTATTCATGCCTTTCATTCCATCCATTCAAAGCCACCGCAATCTTTGACGTGCGCAGCCTTTCCTGACTCCAGTCAATGTTAATGGACAGGGTCAGCATAGGCGTTGCTGCTTTGCCTTGCTTGAAGTAGCTTAAATTGAGCCGATTTCAAATTTCGTGCATGCCTATAGCCTAAACATGTTGTGTGGGTATTGCCCTTGCGAAAGCTGTGCACATTTGGGTGTGTCTACATAATTTGGAGCTCGCAGCCCCCCTTGAACTGAACAAAATTGGCGAGCAAAAACAACCTGTTACCAGTCTAATGGTGACTATTGCATTTTTTTTTATGTGGCTGGATCAGCTTTAATATTGCGGATAGATTCTAGCTTCCATCAATGTAATTGTCTGCATCATTTCCAATCCCTCAAATATTTTTGGGGTAAATATATATTTACATATACAGTTGAAGTCGGAAGTTTACATACACCTTAGCCAAATACATTTAAACTCAAGTTTTTCACAATATCTGACATTTAATCCAAGTAAAAATTCCCTGTCTTAGGTCAGTTAGGATCACCACTTTATTTTAAGAAGGTGAAATGTCAGAATAATAGTAGAGATAATTATTTATTTCAGCTTTTATTTCTTTCATCACATTCCCAGTGGGTCAGAAGTGTACATACACTCAATTAGTATTTGGTAGCATTGCCTTTAAACTGTTTAACTTGGGTCAAATGTTTCGGGTAGCCTTCCACAAGCTTCCCACAATAAGTTGGGTGAATTTTGCCCATTCCTCCTGACAGAGCTGGTGTAACTGAGTCAGGTGAATGGGCCTTCTTGCTCGCACACGCTTTTTCAGTTCTGCCCACAAATTTTCCATAGTATTGAGGTCAGGGCTTTGTGATGGCCACTCCAATACCTTGACTTTGTTGTCCTTAAGCCATTTTGCCACAACTTTGGAAGTCTGCTTGGGGTCATTGTCTATTTGGAAGACCTATTTGCGACCAAGCTTTAACTTCCTGACTGATGTCTTGAGATGTTGCTTCAATATATCCAAATAATTTTCTTACCTCATGATGCCATCGAGTTTGTGAAGTGCAACAGTCCCTCCTGCAGCAAAGCACCCCTAAAACATGATGCTGCCACCCCCATGCTTCACGGTTGGGATGATGTTCTTTGGCTTGCAAGCCTCCCCCTTTTTCCTCCAAACATAACGATGGTCATTATGGCCAAACAGTTCAATTTTTGTTTCATCAGACCAGAGGATATTTCTCCAAAAATACGATCTTTGTCCCCATGTGCTGTTGCAAACCGTAGTCTGGCTTTTTTATGGTGGTTTTGGAGCAGTGTCTTCTTCCTTGCTGAGCTGCCTTTCAGGTTAAGTCGATATAGATAGGTTTGTACCTGTTTCCTCCAGAATTTTCACAAGGTCCTTTGCTGTTGTTCTCGGATTGATTTGCACTTTTCGCACCAAAGTACGTTCATCTCTAGTTGATGGAACGCGTCTCCTCCTGAGCGGTATGACGGCTGAGTGGTCCCATGGTGTTTATACTTGCGTACTATTGATTGTACAGATGAACGTGGTACCTTCAGCCGATTGGAAATTGCTCCCATGGATGAACCAGACTTGTGGAGGTCTACCATTTTCTGATGTCTTGGCGGATTTTTTTAGATTTTCCTTTGATGTCAAGCAAAGAGGCACTGAGTTTGAAGGTAGGCCTTGAAATACATCCACAGGTACACCTCCAATTGACTCAAATTATGTCAATTAGCCTATCAGAAGCTTCTAAAGCCATGACATAATTTTCTGGAATTTTCCAAGCTGTTTAAAGGCACAGTCAACTTAGTGTATGTACATTTCTGACCCACTGGAATTGTGAAACATTTAATTATAAATGAAATAATCTGTCTGTAAACAAATGTTGGAAAAAATTATTGTGTCATGCACAAAGTAGATATCCTAACCGACTTGCCAAAACTATAGTTTGTTAACAAGAAATTTGTGGAGTGGTTGAAAAACGAGTTTTAATGACTTCAACCTGTGTATGTAAACTTCTGACTTCAACTGTATACACACATATATACTTATATAGTAATGTTCAAAAGTTTGGTGTCACTTACAAATATCCTTGCTTTTGAAAGAAAATCACATCTTTTGTCCATTAAAATAACATCAAATTGATCAGAAATAGAGTGTAGACATTGTTAATGTTGTAAATGACTATTGTAGCTGGAAACGGCAGATTCTTTCATGGAATATCTACATAGGTGTACATTGGCCCATTATCAGCAACCATCACTCCTGTGTTCCAATGGCACACTATGTTAGCTAATACAACTTTATAATTTTAAAAGGCTAATTAATCATTAGAAAACCCTTTTGCAATTATGTTAGCACAGCTGAAAATGGTTGTTCTGATTAAAGAAGCAATAAAACTGGCCTCCTTTGGCTAAGACATTATTATATTATTTATCGATTGAATATGACTTTTCAAGTCACCCAATATTGCCATCTGCAGCATTAGCTCTAGGTAAATGTTGCAATTCTTCAGCCATTCCTGGACCTGTGACCAAAAACGAGCTACATATGGACAGCACCAAAATAAATGATCTAATGACTCTCCCTCCTCGCAGCAAAATCTGCAGAGCTGGGAAAGTTGTATGCCCCATATCCTCTTAGCGCATGGATCCCGCTAGCATGATCAAATTCGACAACATCCGGTGAAATCAGATGTGCGCCAAATTCAAAATACAAAATCGTATTGTTAAACATTCATGAAAATACAAGTGTCATACATGATTCTTTAGCTTAGAATCTTGGTAATCAAAACGCGTTGTCCAATTTACAATAGGCTTTACGGCGAAAGCATATCATTCGATTATCTGAGGACAGCGCCCCACAACAACATATGTTTTCAAACCAGCACAGGCGTCACAAAATCATAAATAGCGATAATGTATCCCCCATATATAAAACATTACACTGGTTGCAAGTATTTTGTATATTCATTTAAATAAAAAAATTCTAAGTTTTGAATCCAACGTTGTTTTGCGTGTCAATTCATAAACCATGTGCCATGGAATCGGTACATTGAAAATCTCTTCCCAACTATTTTGCAATCTATATAGCACAGCTGTCAATGTGTTGGTCCTTAAATTAAACTGGTATTTATTTTTATTTATCACAATTTTCTTTAACCAATTTTGGTCTTTAATGTAGGGCCGACAGCCAAGTTCCTTACATTTTCCCCTTCCACTTTCCTCTTTCATTTTTGCGGTAATGCTGCAATTTGTTGGTTGTAATTTTGGGTAGAGCAGACCTTTCCATATATTTGTGTTAGCTGCATGTTTGACATAACTCCACCAGTCCTATTTATGATATAATTCACAAAGATTATACCTTTTTTATATATTTAATTTAAAAAACATTTTTTTTATCAATTAGTATAATATTTGTTGTATTATTTGTTCTGGTCTTTTCTGGTGACTGAAATTGCAACCAACTTTCTATGGCTTAACATTATTTTGGAGATTATTTAATTTAAAATAACCGAAACTGAGCAGTTGTAATCTGAATAAAGGGAAAAAGGCCATTCTTGAACATGGGGTGAGACATTCTTACTAATTTGCTAGAGAACCAGTTTGGATTTAAGTGTAACTTTTGTATGACTGATTCCTTTAGTGAGAGGTCTAATGCTTTACTATTTAATCATTTCTGCCCTTATATCATTTAAAAACTTAAATTATTGTTAATCTAACTGCGTTGTCATTTTAAGAAACTTCAAAGTGTTGTCGATCCAATGCTACCAATTATATGCATGTACTGGCTTCTGGGCCTGAGTAACAGGCAGTTTACTTTGGGCACGTCAGTCAGGCGGAAATTCAGTAAACTAGACCCTATCCCAGAGAGGTTAAAAACAGGTTGCTAGGTGTATGAAAAACCATAAGCAAATAGGTAAACTGTGATATAACTGAAGGGTTCATCAGGGTGATATTTCTACAAATAGACAAGGTATTTTCCTTTCCATGCTAGCAAGATCTTATCTATTTTTGCTAACTTTCTATTAACATTTATTGGAGTGAGATCATTTCTTTCTTTCGGGATATGTATTCTAAATATGTCCACATCCCCATCAGACCATTTACTTGGTAAACTACACGGTAATGTACAGTTTTTATTTTTTAGTGATCCAATACGTAATACTTTCCATAATTTGGTTTTAATCCAGCGAGGTTATTAATATATAAACTTCAGTCATACTTTATCAAAGGCCTTTTCAAAGTCAACTATGAATACCAAGCCTGGTTTCCCAGATATTTCAATGTGTTCTATTGTTTCCATTACTTGTCTTATATTACCTCCAATGTATCGTCCATGTAAAAAACCTGTCTGATTAATTCTATGCGCTAAGCATTTAGCTAGAATTTTTTCATCCAAAACACTGAAGTGTAAGAGGCCTCCAATTTTTTAAATGGATTGGATCTTTATATTTACCACTTGGATCCTGTTTCAGTAATAATGAAATCAGACCTTTTTGTTGAGTGTACAATAATCTACCATTTATATAGGAGTGGTTAAAACATGCTAATAACGGTCCTCTGAGTATATAAAAAAAGCTTGGTATACCTCCACTGGTATGCCATCCAGCCCTGGAGTTTTCCCAGACTTAAAGGCTTTAATTGCATCAAGAAGTTCCTCATCTGTTATTTGGCCTTCACATGAGTCTTTCTCTACAGTTAAGTTTACATTATTAATAGGGAAAAGAATCCATACAATAAGCTTCGGTTAGTGGAGATGGATGAAACTGAAACGAAAACATTTACTTCATCTTTCAAAATATTGTTTAGTGAATCATGGGGGACTCCATCATTTGTAACAAGTTTCAGTAAAACATTTTTTTTAGCATTTCTATGTTGAAGATTTTAAAAGAATTTGGTGAATGTTTTCCCCATATTCCATCCAGTTCGCTTTATTTTTTATAATATATTGCACTGGATCTTTCTTGAATAAGTTCCTCCATTTTTTTATACTCTAACTTTCTCTGAGCCTCTATGGTACAGTTTTTATTGCTATCTATCTGTACTGTTAGTCCTTCCATTTCCTTTGTCAATATGGACTCTTTTGATCTAAATTGCTTTTGTTTTATAGATGAGTACTGAGTTGCATGGCCTCTAAAGGCACATTTAAAAGTGTCCCATATAATAAGGGGATCTGCTGTACATATGTTATGTCGGAAAAAGTCAGTTATAAATTCTTCTGTCCTAGTTAAAAACAAGTTATCATCCAGTAGGCTTTGATTAAATTTCCAAAATCAACGCCCACGTGGAAATTTTGTAAGAGTAATATATATGCCAATTATGTGATGGTCCGACCGCATTCTGTCCCCTATCAACAATTTTTTTAAACTTTTGGTGCCAGAGAGAATGACATAAGAAAGTAATCAAGACGACTAGCTTGATTGAGCCTCCGCCATGTATATCTCACTAGGTCAGAGTATTTAAGCCTCCATATATCCACTAATGCCAATATATCCATGACATTCATGATTTCCTTAAGTGTGGGTGATAGTTTGTAGTGTGATTTCCTTTACGGTCCATAGAGGTATTTAAAACCGTATTATAATCTCCCACCATAATAATAGAGGTTTGTATTGCTTGTAGAGTTGATAAATTATTATATATATTTTTAAAGAAGCGTGGATCATCATTATTTGGACCGTATAAGTTAATAAGCCATCTGTTTATAGTCCAATAACATATTTAAAATCATCCATCTACCTTGAGGATCTGTTTGGACAATTTGCACATTTGGATCAAAATTACTGTTAATTAATATCATCACCCCTTTTGAATTTCTTTGCCCATGGGAGAAATATATCCCCCCGTCTTTTTTCTACGAAACTTCATCTAAAATAGTTGAATAAGTTTCTTGTAAACAATAGATATTATATTCCTTCTCTTTTAGCCAGGTAAATACTGACCGTCGTTTCTTATTATCTGCTAAGCATTAAAGTTATAACTGGCTATACTTATTTCACCATTTACCATAATGTAATACAAGTTTTAAATCTATTTATCATCATATATGTTTGTAAACTCACCATTAAAATGTACCATATTGATTGAGTGTCCATAGCCATACCATGATATTTGCATATATTTGCTAGTGAGTAAATTGCTCCCCACTATTGCACCCACTAAAATCCCTCCTCATCCAGAGTTGGGTTGTCATCCCAGTGACCGGCAGACAATTAGCAGCAAACAATTATTGTGATTCGTCCTATATTTTCCCTAACGTCTTTACTCCCTAGCAACAGTTGTGGGATACACACACACTAACATTCATACACACTCAACCCTTTCCACCACAAACAACCATACACTCAGATGCAAAACAGTTGTTCCATCCCAGAGCTCAACTCAAGAAAGGCCTTGATTTATGAATGTATATACAGTTGCATCTGTATGAGAAGGCATGCAAAACTGAGCAAAAATTTGGGAGATTTGATTAACCATTGTCACGTCCTAGGTGATGGAGATCAGATATACTCCCTTCCCCTGAAACACCCACACGCAGTCCCCCGTTGTGACCTTATTCCCAAGCATCTCCGTGCAGTCAGACCTTTGATGATTTTGTGCCACCAGGGCCAGAATAATATGCCCCCTCTCTGAATGTACGAGTGTGACCCCCCCCCCCCCCCCCCCCCCCCCCCCCCCATGGGTTACTGCAGCTAGTGTTGCCAGCACTGCCACTGCCTGGGTGGCGGCACCCCACTGGAATCTCCACCAGCTAGGTACAAGGTCGTCAAGGTTCTCATTAGCAGCTTTGAGAATTTCCTTGTATATTATGCTCTCCCATCAGGGGGCTTTGGCTTTTTAGGACCAACCCTGCCAGGTAGGCTCAGAATCTTGAGGGGGTGGTGCTGCTTTGGTAGGTCTCTGACCACATTCATCTTTCTGATTTGGCTGCATATAGGCTACTTACAGTAGGCCCATAAAACAGATAAGGACTTCTCCTTACTGTATGGGTCTCTCAGGTGGGTGTCTAGGGTATAGGGTTGGGGACCATTCCATCACGATAGGACAGTAAATAAATAAATACAAATATATATTTTTTAAATGTATATCCCATATCTACACAAAATTGAAAGCTCACTCTCATAACCCCTGCTCACAAATACACATGGGCTCTGGGATTTTCAACCCGTATCCTTTTTTCACTCACTTAACTCCACACTTTTCGAAACACAAACACCCCACATTCCATCACAATACATTCACACATACCCACATACTGTGCCTTCTATGTCCTCTGTGTTTATCGCTACCATGGTGATTGAGTACATTTGTGTTCCAGTTCCTTAAATTTGAAGATAAATTATTTCGCTAATTATCCTTTCTTCTAATGCTGTCTTTTCAATTTATGAAATACTATAAATGGAAAGTCTAAAATGAATTATTTTCCAACATTCCCTATCTAGAATGTATTTTATTGCTTTTCTATATATTTTTTTTATTACAATCCCTACCATGTCTAGTATTGTGTGTTCCATTATTCGACTCCTCTATGGGAACTTGGTAATATTTAGAATAGCCATGGAGTAGTCTTTGTGTCCCTGAACATTTGGTTATCAATATACAGTTTATCGACTACGAGAGCTACACTTTTCCCTTTGAATCTATTTTCCTAGTCTGTATGTCAAGTAAGGCTTCTCTCAGAAAGATGTTCTCCATTTTAACCTTTTCATACGTGAGTTCCAAATATCTAACGGTCGCCCCAGCGTGCCTTTTTTATGCACGTGATGTTAGAATGCACTCACCATTCCAAAATGTGATTGTTACGCTGCCCTCAAACCAAGGTATGCTGCCTGTTTTTATTTATTGGCTGTTTCAACTTTAAAGTTGAAACAGTTTAAATGTTCTAAAAACTGTTTGAATTGAGATGCATTCTGCCTCCTCATTAATTCACATGAAAGTAGGCCTTTTTACTTTTGCGAACAATTTATTTATTAGGAATTTCTGACCCGGACAAAATTCCCCAAGCACTTCCCAATTGTTTGTGCAGTTCAAGTCTGCAAACATTTGTGCATCTCCCGTCAGAACAGGATCTACACACACGTGTTCACATTTTCTGTCTGGTACCCCCATCGCAGTCGTTGTTTTCATTACCAATAATACGTTTGGAAATGTGTGCCTTTCTAACAAAGTGCCTTATTACGTTATCATAGTTTCTGTATTTCGTGTTATGTCGTTTCTACTGTAGCTCACTGTTTGTATGGAGCACAATATATTTGTGTATATTCCTTACAACCGCGGACACATGAGGTAACGTTACTCATTTCATAACCTTTACGGTGTTATATTCAATCATGCTTAAAACTCTTTAGGGATAGGGGGCAGCATTGGGAAGTTTGGATGAAAAGTGTGCCCAGAGTAAACTGCCTGTTACTCAGGCCCAGAAGCTAGAATATGCATATAATTAGTAGATTTGGAAAGAAAACACTATAAAGTTTCCAAAACTGTTACAATAATGTCTGTGAGTATAACATAACTCATATGGCAGGCGAAAACCTGAGAAAATTCAACCAGGAAGTGGGAATTCTGAGGTTTGTAGTTTTCAAGTGAATGCCTATCGAATATCCAGTGTCTGTGGGGTCAGATTGCACTTCCCAAGGCTTCCACTAGATGTCAACAGTCTTTAGAAGTTGTTTCTGGCTTCTATTGTGTTTCTGGCTTCTATTGTGAACTGCAGAATTTCTGCATTTGTGAGTTGTCTCCTTTTGAAAGACATTGCTAATGCTACAGCTTAGCACACTAGCTACATACATAAACAACAACACTGAATGGCTCAAAGTGGGAGTGAGAGGTTACGTGATTGACTGCCACCACGCGCCACTTGTATCAATAGATCACTATCAGAAAATGTTTTGTGTGGTTGGTAATTATTTATATATTTACTGTCTTATTCATGTTTTCAAGTACTGGCGACAAAACATGCATTCCAATTCTTGCATAGATTGTAATGAACACAGTGTGTAAAATAATTTTTTGAAGTTTGTACTGATTATGATGAGCTAAGCTAATTCCAGCTATGTGTGGAGCCATGTTTGTTGACATAGAATGCATACTGGGTTTCACGTAATTGTCTGTCATTCCAAAGATGTTATAACAAAATAAGGTGAGTAAGGGTACACTCATTTTTTGAGAACTTCCGGGATGTGAACGATGGTAGATGACAAAATCCCTTCAACATGCATACTATAAAACAGACCAAACTCATCTTGTCTCCTCTTATCTTTGGTTTCTGTGAAAAAACTAACATGCCTGCGCGCCGAAACTACCCATCGTCCGATTACTTTTGATTTCTAGAAAGTGTTTTACCCAATTATTTTGATGACTGGTGAGCTCACCCGTGATGAGATTAATTATAAATAGTAATTGCTATTAGCTAACTCATATTGTAGTTTCTGTCACCCGAGAGTTATAAAAATGTGATCGCTTGTGTAATGTCAATCTTTCCTCAGTTAGCGCTGGGACAAATGTAGCCTACATTTGTCCTATTTTGATGATTGTGTTATGCTGTAGCTACTTTTGTGAATGTCTGAACATTGCATCCAAAAATAAACTTCTCACATTCTGGACATAACTTTGTAAGGACTGTGTTTGTGCAAAATGTTTCTGAAAAAACAGTGTGGCCAGCTCAAATGCTGATTGTTGCGTCATACCGAAACTGGACATTCTAAATAAGCGTTCTAATCACACTGGTTTGATCGTACGCTACAGGGACAACTGTACAATGATCACACCCGTGTGTCGGTACGTGTGAAAATGTTAAGTTCATTAACATCGGTTTCAATCTTATTAACTGTCCCTTTCAGCTTGTTTGCATCTTTCTCCAATGTCGCAGCTTTTTCACCACTCATCCCAAGGTTTGCCTTCAACTCCTTTATATCCTTACTGACTAATTCAAGTATGCCCAGTTTGTCAGTTATTGATTTTAACAGATCGGTTTCCACCCTTTACCATTTAAAATACTAAGTTGTCTGTGTCTGTCGAAGAGTAACATTTTCTTTTCAGGATTGGTTCCCCTGTTTAACTCTCCAGCATGTGTTGCTTGTTTTTGGAATATTTGTCAATACATTTCTCTAGCCTTAAGATTTGTTTGGTGTTGTTAGCCAGATTGAAGGTTATAACTCACAGTTTGTGAAGTGCCAATATTTGGTCTAACTTACCGATATTGAATATGTGACCCGTTTCAAGAAACTAGGTCAAATGTCGCAAGTCACCACTTCACAGGAGAGCCATTTTAACATCTATATCAAAATGCGTTTTTATTGGCAGAAATCCCTTCTGGAACATGTAAATGTGTATGCCATCTGTAAATACGAATAAAATTGTTAAATTATGAGCCTTGTTTGTTAATTGGGCTATGGGGCGGTATTTTGACATCCGGATGAAAAGCATGCCCAAAGTAAACTGCCTGCTACTCAGGCCCAGAAGCTAGAATATGCATATAATTGGTAGATTTGTATAGAAAACACTCTAAAGTTTCTAAAACTGTTAAAATAATGTCTGTGAGTATAACAGAACTGAAATGGCAGGCGAAACCCCGATGACAAAACATCCCCCAAAAAATTATTCAGCATAACACTGATTTCAATGGCTGGCACTATTATAATAAGGCGAAATCCTCCCCGATTGCAGTTCCTAGGGCTTCCACTAGATGTCCACTAGGAAAAGTCCCCCCTTATCTCCGCTCACTGGTCACCATAGCAGCACCCACCTGAAGCACGCGCTCCAGCAGGTATATCTCTCTGGTCACCCCCAAAGCCAATTCGTCCTTTGGCCATCTCCTTCCAGTTCTCTGCTGCCAATGACTGGAATGAACTACACAAATCTCTGAAACTGGAAACACTTATCTCCCTCACTAGCTTTAAAGGTAATTCAACACATCAGGTATCCACTTCCTGTCAGAATTTGTCTCAGGGTTTTGACTGCCATATGAGTTCTGTTATACTTAAAGACACCATTCAAACAGTTTTAGAAACGTCAGTGTTTTCTATCCAAACCTGAACAATAATATGCATATTCTAGCTTCTGAGTTGGTGTAGGAGGCAGTTAAAAATGGGCACATATTTTTTTCAAAATTCTCAATACTGCCCCCTAGCCCTAAGAAGTTAATAAGCACCAGCTGTCAGGGCAGCTCACAGATCACTGCACCTGTACATAGCCCATCTATAATTTAGCCCATACAACTACCTCTTCCCTACTGTATTTATTTATTTATTTTGCTCCTTTGCACCCCATTATTTCTATTTCTACTTTGCACTTTCTTCCACTGCAAATCTACCATTCCAGTTTTTTACTTGCTATATTGTATTTACTTTGCCACCATGGCCTTTTTTGCCTTTACCTCCCTTACCTCACCTCATTTGCTCACATTATATATAGACTTATTTTTCTACTGTATTATTGACTGTATGTTTGTTTTACTCCATGTGTAACTCTGTGTTGTTGTATGTGTCGAACTGCTTTGCTTTATCTTGGCCAGGTCGCAATTGTAAATGAGAACTTGCTCTCAACTTGCCTACCTGGTTAATTAAAGGTGAAAAAAACATTTTTTTTTAAATGTCAACAGTCTTTAGAAAGAGTTTCAGGCTGTTTTTTTGAAAAATTAGGGAGAAGTTGTTGTTTTTCTAAGTGGCTCCCATTTTGGCTGTAGTGTTTCCAAGCGTGTGGAGGAAAGCGCATTCTTTGTTATTTATCTCCGGTAAAGATAATAATGATTCTCCGTCTTAAATTGTATCGTTTATTTGCGTATTAGGCTACCTAAGGTTTGATTATAAACGTTGATTGACTTGTTTGGATAAGTTTATTGGTAACGTTTGGGATTAATTTTGTATGCATTTTGAAGTAGGGAAATCGGTGGATTATTGACTGAAGCTAAGCCCAGCTAAACTGAGTTTTATGGATATAAAGAAGGACTTTATCGAACAAAAGGACCATTTGTAATGCAACTGAGACCTTTTGGAGTGCCAACAGAAGAACATCTTCAAAGGTAAGGCATATATTATATCGCTATTTCTGACTTTCGTGTCGCAAATGCCTGGTTGAAATATGATTTGTCATGCATTTGTGTGTGGGGCGCTGTCCTCAGATAATCACATGGTTTGCTTTCACCGTAAAGCCTTTTTGAAATCTGACACCATGGCTGAATTAACAAGAAGTTAAGCTTTATTTTGATGTATAACACGTAGATTTTCAAGAATGTTAAATATTTGAATTTGGTATTTTTGTATTTCGCGCTCTGCAATTTCACCGGATGTTGGCCAGGTGGGACGCTACCGTCCCACGTATCTGTAAGAAGTTTAAGCTAAAGTGTCAACACCCGTTGAAATTGTCTGGTCTCAGTAAAGTTCGGCAAAAATGAATAATGAAATTGTTGCCAGCAGAGATGGTTAGGCTGTTTTCATATTATCCAGAGGTAAACAAATCATCGGTCAGAGCGTCAAGTGTGCGAAACGAGATGAGTGGGGCTAAAGCTTAAGAGGGTGTGAACAATGCTGGATGGGTGTATACGAAGAAGAGCTCTTCACTAGATACCATAACATTCAAAGGCCATTTTCTCAAAAGTGAGTTTACAAGTTGATCAACTTTCAAAGCAGAATTACTTTCCCATTGTACCTCAAGATCTGAGTCTCTACTTTTATCCAATGTAAAAAACACAATTTCAATATTTTGCTACATAAAATCAAATCCAGGTGGTGAGTCACATACTCCATTTTTATCTTAAGGTGATCTACACTGCTGTGTTCAGTCCCCCATCTTTCTCTATATGTTGGACCTTAAACAATTTTCCAGTTTGGAATAATGTAACATGCCATTGGAAATGTCAGAGTGAAAGAGTGGAACATCAACTATAATGAAAGTTAAGACCAGACAGAGGCAGCATACAGGAGCTCTATACACAAGACGTGGCATTACAGGCAACCACCATGACACCATCTCCCTCACTGCTAGCTGTCATGCAGGCAAAGTGAGTACTGGACTGTCCACTTTTTTATTACCAATTAATAGTTTTTACCCATCTAGGACATGTACTTTTGTTTTGTGGACATAATGGGCCTTGGGGATGCTATTGAATCATGAGCATAGACAACATCCCTTTGAATGCATTTGATTTTGATGTTTTTTAATGTTTTAAAGACATTTTTCAGTCATTTAAACTGTTGATATGTAAATGTTGTTAGATCTTATTATATATGTGTGTGTAATAATATTTCACATAATAGTGTTATTTTGTGTTTGTTCGCAGTGCGCATTGGAAGAATTGTAAATTCATTATGAAAGGCTATGGAGTTTGTGTTGCAGATTATTTGTATGAAATGTGACCATATTGGTCATTTAGTGCCACCTATCAGTTGTAACTGTGAATGCTACATTGGTCTATGGCTGAGCTGAGTTGAGCATTATGTCATTTTGTCGGATGAAATTGAAGTATGTCGCCATCGGAGGCTATCACTTGTGTATCCTGGCTACATTGGTATTTACATTTGGTGAAAATTGTTTGTCAATTTTGGTTAATAGCCTATGTCACTCTGGATGTTGGAGCTATCTGTTGTATGGTGAACTTGGGATTCATCAAGGTAATTTGTGAGTAAATCTGGCTTTGAAAATAGCCAGTGATATTCCCTGTGCATGTGGCACACTCCCACTCTCTGTGAGGTGTTCTGGGGAATGAGAAAGAGGGCTATATGATAACAAACCTAAAGCAATGGTAAATCTAAGCGCTGGCAATTGCTCTATAGATCCGGGATTGTGTCAGAAATATTTTTGCAATTTTAACAGCCAGAATTTTGAGCACAATAGCTGGCGGTGGTGCCAAGGGGCTGGGTTTTGATGAATAGACAAGTTGTAGGTGTGACGTGGACTTGGCCATTCACTGGCCAATCAAGGCGTTCCATGGCTTATTACATTTTTAAAATATTTGTTATATATATAATTTAAAGGGGTGGATCAGCTTTAATATTGCGGATAGGTTGTTGCTTCTATCAATCTAATTGTCTGCATCATTTCCAATCCCCCATATATTTTTTGGGGTAAATATATATATTTTTTAAATATATATATATATATATAAAAATATATATATATATCCACACACACACTATTTTTTTAATATACCTTTATTATTCCCCACAAACCCTACCACCCCTCCCCCAATTGGAATAAACTAATAAACAATAATACTTAGGCTTCTACCTTCAGTTTATACATACTATACACATTGTACAGACCCAATCTATTTTACAATAGTTATATTTTGTTTGTTTTTAGTCCTTCCTCTATTTCTGATTTGTATCTGTGCTTCTACACCTGCATTGCTTGCTGTTTTGGGTTTTAGGCTGGGTTTCTATACAGCACTTTGAGATATTAGCTGATGTAAGAAGGGCTTTATAAATACATTTGATTTGATTTGATCCAGTTTGATTTCTATTTGTAACTGTGCTATTTCACAAAATTTCTGAACCTATATACATTTTACAAACCGATGTTTTACGTTGGTTATCTTGTTGTTATTAGTCCACACTTCAGCTCCATTCAACCCCTCCCATGGCTTAATAGTGCATGTGTTTGTCTCAAGTTCTGTAGGTTAACTCCAATTCAGATCGGGACGCGGAATATTCTCATCCTAGTCCTTTGTATATTGATACTACAGTTTATTAAATAGCACATAGTAAAACAACACTGTTGTAATTGGTTTTAAGTAGTATAGGCCTTTACACATCACAGTTCTCCATAAATAAAAAAATACAAAACTTCCGTAAACTGTATTTTATGTGTGAGGCACATTCTTAGTAAGGAAGACATAGCCTAGACCTACAGTTTATATGGCGTTACAGGACTGAACATTTTGAGTATGTTTGGAGGACCGAGTCTTTGGTAATTGGACAAGAGGCGCTCTTTAGAAATGGAGATGGGGACAAGCCAAACAGAGAATGCACTGCAGGTATGTGGCAGGGTCTACAGACATTCACGGACTACAAAGGGAAAAGCAGCCATGTTGCGGACACCGACGTCTCGCTACGCTAAACACCTTCTTAGCCCTCTTTGAGGATAACAGTGCCTCGCATGACTGCTGGCCCAGGCAGCATCCCTAGCCGCATCCTCAGAGCATGTGCAAACCAGCTGGCTGGAGTTTTTACAAACATATTCAATCTCTCCCTATCCCAGTCTGCTGTCCCCACTTGCTTCAAGATGTCCACCATTGTTCCTGTACCCAAGAAAGCAAAGGTGACTGAACTAAATAACTATTGCCCCATAGCACTCAGTTCTGTCATCATGAAGTGCTTTGAGAGGCTAGTTAAGGATCAAATCACCTCTACCTTACCTGACACTCTAGACCCACTTCAATTTGCTTAATAGATCCACAGATGATGCAATTTCCATGGCACTGCACACTGCCCTATCCCATCTGGACAAGATGAATACCTATGTAAGAATGCTGTTCATTGACTATAGCTCAGCATTCAACACCATAGTACCCTCCAAGCTCATCATTAAGCTTGGGACCCTGGATCTGAACCCCGCCCCATGCAACTGGGTCCTGGACTTCCTGACGGGCCGCCTCGAGGTGGTGAAGGTAGGAAACAACACCTCCACTTCGCTGATTCTCAACACAGGGGCACCACAAGGGTGCATGCTCAGCCCCCTCCTGTGCCCCCTCCTGTAATCCCTGTTCACCCATGATTGCGTGGCCACACATGCCTCCAACTCAATTATCAAGTTTGAAGATGACAACAGTAAAAGGCCTGATTACCAGCAATGACGAGACAGCCTTCAGGGAAGAGGTGAGGGCCCTGGGAGTTTGGTGCCAGGAAATAGCCTCTCACTCAATGTCGACAAAACAAATGAGCTGATCGTGGACTTCAGGAAACAACAGAGGGAGCACGCCCCTATCCACATCAACGGGACCACAGTGGAGCATGTGGAAAGATTCAAGTTTCTCAGTGTACACATCACTGACGATCTGAAATTATCCACAGACAGTGTGGTGAAGAAGGTGCAACAGCGCCTCTTTAACCTCAGGAGGCTGAAGAAATTTGGCTTGGCACCTAAAACCCTCACCAAATTTTACCGATGCACAATTGAGAGGATCCTGTCGGGCTGTATCACCGCCTGGTACAGCAACTGCACCGCCCGCAACTTCAGGGCTCTCCAGAGGGTGGTGCGGTCTGCCCAATGCATCACTGGGGTCAAACTACCTGCCTTCCAGGACACCTACAGCACACGATGTCACAGGAAGGCCAAAGAGATCATCAATGACAACAACCACCCGAGCCATTGCCTGTTCACCCCGTTATCATCCAGAAGGCGAGGTCAGTACAGGTGCATCAATTCTGGGACTGAGAGACTCAAAAAGAGCTTTTATCTCAAGGTCATCAGACTATTAAATAGCCATCACTAGGTGGCTTCCATCCGGTTACGTAACCCTGCACCTTAGAGGCTGCTGCCCTGTAAACATAAACTTGAAATCACTGGCCACTTTAATAATTGAACACTTGTCACTTTAATAATGTTTACATATTTTTGCTTTATTCATCTCATATGTACGTATATACTGTATTCTATTCTACTGTATTTTAGTCTATGCCACTCCGACATTGCTCCTCCTAATATTTATATATTACTTAATTCCATTATTTTACTTTTAGGTTTGTGTGTATTTTTGTGAATTGTTAGATATTACTGCACTGTTGGAGCTAGAAACACAAGCATTTTGCTACACCTGCAATAACATCTGTTAAACATGTGTACAGTTGAAGTCGGAAGTTTATAGCCTATGGGTTCGTAGCTTCAACCCCCGCAGCACACACACACACACGCACACACACACACACACACTCGATTAATGTATATTATTCCTATTGCTTTGTTTGCTGTTTTCCATATTATGTCCATCTCTGATAAGCTAGCCAGAAAAGGGCTGAAAATAGCCCATTTTAATATACGTAGCCTTAGAAATAAGGTTCATGAAATCAACAACTTGCTAACATCAAATAACATTCATATATTAGCCATTTCTGAGACTCACTTAGATAATTTACTGAAACAGCAGTAGCAATACAAGGATATAACATCTATAGAAGAGACAGATATGCTTATGGGGGAGGTGTTGCTGTATATATTCAGAGCCATATCCCTGCAATGCTTAGAAAATATCTTATGGCTGCAGGTTCACTTGGCACATTTAAAGCCTTTTCTTTTGGTGTGTTGCCATAGGCCACCGAGTGCTAACAGTCAGTATCTAAATAATGTGTGTGAAAGACTTGATCGTGTATGTGATGTATAAACAGAGGTCTACATTCTTGAGGACCTGAATATTGACTGCGTTTCATCAAGGTGTCCGCTCAAGAGGAAGCTTTTCACTGTAACCAGTGCCTGTAATCTGGTTCAGGTTATTAATGTTTACAAACATTACAGGACAAGATCATCCACATGTATCAATCTCATTTTTACTAATACTGTAGAACTTTGTTTTAAAGCTGTATCTGTACCCATTGGATGCAGTGATCACAATATAGTGGCTATGTCCAGGAAAGCCAAAGTTCCAACAGCTGGGCCTAAAATAGTGTATAAGAGATCATATAAAAGATTTGCTGTGACTCTTATGTGGATGATGTTAAAAATATTTGTTGGTCTGATGTGATTATTAAGGAGCATCCAGACACTGCGCTTGATGCATTTATGAAATGGCTTCTTCCAATTATTGATAAGCATGCACCTGATAAGAAACTGACTGTTAGAACTGTTAAGGCTCCATGGATTGATGAGGATGTGAAAAACTGTATGATTGAAAGAATTAGGGCAAAGGGAATGGCTAATAAGTCTGGCTGGACATCGGACTGGCTGACTTACTGCAAATTGAGAAACAACAAAAACAAAAAGAAGAAACCGTATTATGAAGCCAAGATCAATGATATAAAGAATGGGTGAAAAACTAGAGTACTTTAAATGAAATGGGCAGAAAGATAAATTAAACTCCATCTTTCATCGAATCAGATGGCTTATTCATCACTAAAGCATTTAATGTTGCCAATTCCTTTAATGATTACTTCATTGGCAAAGTGGGCAAAGTTAGGCAGGAAATGCCAACAACGAACAGTGAGCCATCGTCTTCATGAATAAAAAAACGAATAATGAAAGAAAAATAATTTTGTAAAGTTAGTGGGGGAGATTGTTATTGATCAATAATGACAAACCTGGCATTGACAACTTAGATGGAAAGCTACTGAGGATGGTAGCTGACTATAGCCACTCCTGTCATATCTTTAACCTAAGCCTAGAATAAAGTATTTGTCCTCAGGCCTGGAGGGAAGCCAAAGTAATTACGCTACCCAAGAGTGGTAAAGCAGCCTTTACTGGTTCTAACAGCAAACCTATAAGCTTGCTGCCAGCTCTTAGCAAACTGATGGGGGAAAAAATAGTTTGACCAAATACAGTGCAATTTCTCTGTAAACAAATTAACAGAATTTCAGCATGCTTATAGAGAAGGGCACTCAACATGTACTGCACTGACATAAATGACTGATGATTGGTCGAAAGAAATTGATAATAAAATTGTGGGAGCTGTACTGTTAGATTTCACTCCAGCCTTTTATATTATTAACCATAACCTGTTTTGAAAGAACGTATGTATTATTGCTTTTCAACCTCTATCTATCTAAAAGAACTCAAAAGGGTTTTCTTCAATGGATGCTTCTCTAATGTCAAACATGTAAAGTGTGGTGTACTGCAGCTCTCTAGGCTCTCTACTCTTTTCTATTTTTACCAATGACCTGCCACTTGCATTAAACAAAGCATGTGTGTCCGTGTACACTGATGATTCAACCATATACGCATCAGCAACCACAGCTAATGAAGTCATTGAAACCCTTAACAAAGAGTTGCAGTCTGTTTTGGAATGGGTGGCCAGTAATAAACTTGTCCTGAACATCTAAAACTAAGAGCATTGTATTTTGGACAAATCATTCCCTAAGTGCTAGACCTCAGCTGAATCTGGTAATGAATGTTGTGGCTGTTGACAAGTTGAGACAAAATTACTTGGCCTTACCTTAGATTGTAAACTGTCATGGTCAAAACATATAGATTAAATGGTTGTAAAGCTGGGGAGAGGTCTGTCCGTAATAAAGAGATGTGCTGCTTTTTTGACACAACACTCCAAAAAGCAAGTCTTGCAGGCTCTAATTTTGTCTTATCTTGATTATTGTCCAGTCGTGTGGTCGAGTGCTGCAAGGAAAGACCTAGTTAAGCTGCAGCTGGCCCAGAACAGAGCGGCACGTCTTGCTCTTCATTGCAATCAGAGGGCTGATATAAATACTATGCATTCCAATCTCTCTTGGCTAAGAATTGAGGATACCGACTGCATCACTTATTTTTATAAAGAAACCTTAATGTATTAAAAATCCCAATGTTTTGAAAATCCCAAATTGTTTGCATAGTCAACATCTCTGACACATACTTACCCCACAAGACATGCCACCAGGGGTATTTTCTCAGTCCCCAAATCCAGAACAAATTCAAGAAAGCGAGCCATTATTGCATGGAAATCAATTCCATCTCATATTGCTCAAGTGAACAGCAAACCTGGTTATAAAAAAACAGATAAATCAACACCTCACGGCACAACACCTGTCCCCTATTTGACCTAGATATATATCCTGCGTATGTATTGATATGTAGGCTACGTGTGCCTTTTGTAAAAAAAAATGTATTGTGTAGTCCTGTCCTTGAGCTCTTGTCTATTAATGTTCTGTATTATGTCATGTTTCATGTTTTGTGTGGACCCCAGGAAGAGTAGCTGCTGCTTTTGCAACAGCTAATGGGGATCCTAATAAAATACCAAAATACTAAATCCCATACTCTCCTGGACAACATCTCTAGCTGCCAACAGTAACCTTCTTCCCAATCACGATCTAGCTCTGTACAGTATGCAAGCAGGAGAGACTTCAGGGTTTGATGAATACTCTAACGCACCCTGATACTGCATGCTAGTCAGAGGACTGGTTATGCTTGACACAAAGCTGCTGTAGTACTTGTGCAAACATGTGAGAGGTAAAATTAGAGCCTTGGTCACTCTGAATGAACTTAGGAATGCCAAATACAGAGATAAACTGAGATAAAGCCAGCAAACTTAAGCTGTGTTCGAATACTCATCCAAACCATACTATTTTGTGACGTGAATTGAGTAAATAGTATGCTTATTGGTCATAGTATGGATATAGTTAGCATGTCAAAAGTTCCCAGATGTCATACTAAATTTGCCAAAATACCAAGTATACAAGCAGTGGACACTATTTCCGTGCTTTTAGGGCCCATAATGCAATTCTTCAGGAAATGGGCATGGCTTCAATGTTTTCAGAATTGAAGAAAATGGTGGAAAATATGGAGCCGAAGTCTGACGAGAGTGGATACAAATTCATTGCTTTAACTAATTATGACAAATATTAAGAAAATGTTGAGCAATGTAATAAAGTAATTACTTTTCAAATAAGTTACGTTACGTTGCCTGCCAATTTGTTAGCTATGCTATCCTTACGAACAGCATAGCATTACAGCAGTATGTAGCAGTATGTTAGCTAGTTACCTAACATTAGCTGACTACTAATACATCGAACTTGCCAGGCTAACTAACTACTCAACGTTTATTGACTTGATTATTCACTTCATTCTTAGCTATGTGATATATTCAATGTGCGTTTCAATTGTTCATTCTGGCTATGCAATCCGATTTCAGAGCACTCTCGTCGTAGTGTGCCAGAGCGCAGAATAACTGATTAATTGACGAACGCTCAACACCCATTGAATATTGCCAGTGTCAGTAAAAATCTGCAAAAAAGCATAATTAAATTGTTGCAAGCAGCACAGGTACAGTCCCCAACGCTCTGGATAACATGAAAACAGCCTAACCAGCTCTGCTAGTGCGAGTAAAATGGTCAGAGTGAGGTGTTCTCTCATTTGTGTCTGGAAGTAGCTAGCCAACGTTAGCCAGTTAGCTTGGGTGCTTGACTGCCGCTGAACGCTCGGCTCAACCCTACTCCTCGGCCAGAGCGTCCAGTGTGTGCTTTGAACACTCAGAGAGCGAAATGCTCTGTCCATTTCTAAATTCAAATCTGGAGTGCCAATGTGTGCTCTGGATGTTCGTATATCCAGAGCATTGTCAGATTGTCCATTAGTAAAATTCAATCTAACAGTGCTCTGGATTTACAAATGTCCAGAGCGCGCTCTGACAATCCAGATTGAACCGAAATTGTAAAATGTCTAGCTAGTCATTTGTTATGCTAACAAGCTCTCAAGAGGTTGCCTAGCAAAAGCATCAACTTCTGTTAGACAGGCAAAGCGCTAATATGCTCAACTGAAATGATACCATTCGTTTACAGTATACTAAATTGAAGTAATAGTTTTTAGTATGTAGGATATACACTCATTAAGTATATAGGATACAGTATGTACACAGCTTTAGTAGTTATTGTGTGTAGTGGATAAGCAGCAGGGTAACTGGTTGTTTGGCACATCCCTGTAAAGAAATAGTTACTGCCAGACTTAGAGCGGGGCAAAGGACCAACAGTCAATGATTAAATGTTCAAAAGGCTGACCAACGGCAGGAATAGGATATAGAGGAGCAGGTTTAATTGACTGATTTGGCTTACCAGTCAACTGGCATATGTGACATGTTTTAATGTAAGCAGAGATCTCATGTTTCAACATTAGCCAGAAAAGGTTATGCAAAATACAATCATACATTTTCCTAACCCCCAAATGTCCAGCAACATTATCATTGGCGGTTTGAAGCACTGTCTGGCGAAACTTAGAGGGCACTACAATCTGCATGATAGGATCACTTACAAATCTTTCCCCATTAGGCACCCACCTGCGAACTAGCATACTGTTTTGAAACAAGTAACCTTGTGCAGAGCTGTGCATCAGCTGGCAACACTGTCAAACAGCTCCTTCAAAGAGGGGTCACGCTGCTGTTTCTACACCAATTCATCACAAGAAACAGACAAAAGGTGCTCAGGCGAGTCAAACAGTTATGTAACAGACACCATTTTGTTGAGTTACTGACACCTCTAAGCTCATGGCACAAGTTATCTATACAGCACAAGCTGTATTGTTAATGCACTATCTGGAGAGTTCTGACTCCTCAGGAGCAGGGAGAACATGGGTTTGCTGTGTAACCACAAGGTGGTGGCACATCAACCCAGACCTGTGCACCAGCTAACAGGTTACCCAGAATGAGATTAATACCCTCAACTGGTAGATGAGGACGCACACCTTTCCTTTCACAAGATCTGAGTCAAGTTGAAATGTATACACAGGAACAGGAAAAACGAACAACCCATCCCACATATGAGTATAGAATAATTTCTATCGGACTCAGAAGAGAATGGCAATATGGATTCGCAAACAAATGATTCCACAGAGCCTGTGTCGCACAATATTTTGACTGGCACTTTCTCATCACGTTCTAACAGGGAGATGTGTGACTCGTTTCAGGAAACTAGGCACATGACTACTTCACATGAGAGCCATTTGAAAGTAAAGTTTTTAAATTTTTATCAAAATATGTTTTTTGGCAGAAAAGCCTTCTGGAACATGTGAACTTTCATGTGCCTTTATAACAAACTTGTATGCCATCTGTAAATATGAATAAAATTACTAAAATGACAAGCCTATTTGGAAAAAGCCAGCAACCTTTCCGCTAGCCATGATTGGATGAGAAAATGTGTTGGCTGGACATGCCGAGAGATCAGTGGAATATAATATATGATAGCTAAGGAGATGGAGAAAACACCTGTCTCCGGATTACATCTTCAAACTAAGGGAAACCATGGCATCTGTGACAGAGAGGGAGAAGCGTCCTTTCATGTTTACAGGTAAAATAGTATAGCTAGCTACATTTTCAGATATAACACGTTTCTAATTTTGTCAGAAAGTCATTTTCATTTCAAGATAAAGTGTACTGTTAGCTCAGAGCCATTTGCTTTGCTTAGTTATAGCCTAATGTTAGCTAGCTAACATTGAACCTGGTTGGTTAGTTACCTGCAGATTCATGCAGGGTAGTAACATCATGAGTTGGGATTATGATTCAGAATAACTGACAAATTTACAAACGCTCAACACCCATTGAATATCGCCGGTGTCAGTAAACATTGGCAAAAAAGTATAATTCAAATTGTTGCTAGCAGCACAGTTGCAGTCACCAAAGCTCTGGAAAACATAAAAACAGCCTAACCAGCTCTGCTAGGGTGAGTAAAATGGTCAAAGTGTTCTCTCATTTGTCTGGAATTAGCTAGCAAGCTAGCCAACGTTAACCAGTTAGCTTGGGTGCTTGACTGCTGTTAGGACAGAACGCTGGGATCAACCCTACCCCTCGGCCAGAGCGTCCAGTGAGCGGTCTGAGCGCTCCGAAAGCGAAACGCTCTGAATTTACAAACGCACAATCTGACAACACTCTGCGTTTACGACGGGGCTATAGCTTAAACGGTTTGAATGATGCTGAATGGGTGTACCAGTGGGTGTACCAAAACATTCAAAGGCCATTTTCTCAAAAGTTTATCAAATCAAATCAAATGTATTTATATAGCCCTTCTTACATCAGCTGATAACTCAAAGTGCTGTACAGAAACCCAGCCTAAAACCCCAAACAGTAAGCAATGCAGGTGTAGAAGCACGGTGGCTAGGAAAAACTCCCTTATCAACTTTCAAAGCAGAATTACTTTCCCATTGTTCCTCAACTGTAGTGTATGATATACCATTTTCTAGCGCTGAGTCTCTACTTTTATCCAATGTGAAAAACACAGTTAAAAATTTTACGACATAAGACTGAATCGAGCTGGTCAGTCACATGTAACCCTCAGAAATGTATGCAGCATAGACAGAAGCACTGGCTTTTCTATAATGTCTATGCATGCTTCTCAAGCAGAGATACAGTATTTGGACTAAGTGATATAGCTAGGCCCCAACAAAAATATATATATTTGAGTTGCCACCAGAATGTAACTTTTGCTCTAAGGACAGGACACTCATTTTTCCAGTGTCCCTTACCTTGACAGTAGTTAAACTCGTTTTAGATCATTTCTACCTCATAGACCACAAACAACCTTAGGAAAACATTGATCTGCTCCCAACCTTGAAAACTTTTGGCGAGGGGAGAGTACTCTTTACGGGCAGTTTCAGCATGACTACAGGACCCATTAAAAAGCTTTTATGTATCAAGACATACTCATCTGATAGAACTGATGCCTCTTTAGGAGTTTTCACCTTGTGCTCACTTATATAAGTTGCAACATGCTCTGGTACTGAATTTTTTACCTGCTCAAGTAACAGCAGATCAGAGAATTCCTGAAATGTATCTATAGTGAGGGAAAAAAGTATTTGATCCCCTGCTGATTTTGTATGTTTGCCCACTGACAAAGAAATGATCAGTCTATAATTTTAATGGTAGGTTTATTTGAACAGTGAGAGACAGAATAACAATAAAAAAATCCATAAAAACGCATGCCAAAAATGTTATAAAATGATTTGCATTTTAATGAGGGAAATAAGTATTTGACCCATCTGCAAAACATGACTTAGTACTTGGTGGCAAAACCCTTGTTGGCAATCACAGAGGTCAGACGTTTCTTGTAGTTGGCCACCAGGTTTGCACACATCTCAGGAGGGATTTTGTCCCACTCCTCTTTGCAGATCTTCTCCAAGTCATTAAGGTTTCGAGGCTGACGTTTGGCAACTCGAACCTTCAGCTCCCTCCACAGATTTTCTATGGGATTAAGGTCTGGAGACTGGCTAGGCCACTCCAGGACCTTAATGTCCTTCTTCTTGAGCCACTCCTTTGTTGCCTTGGCCGTGTGTTTTGGGTCATTGTCATGCTGGAATACCCATCCACGACCCATTTTCAATGCCCTGGCTGAGGGAAGGAGGTTCTCACCCAAGATTTGACGGTACATGGCCCCGTCCATCGTCCCTTTGATGCGGTGAAGTTGTCCTGTCCCCTTAGCAGAAAAACACCCCCAAAGCATAATGTTTCCACCCTCATGTTTGATGGTGGGGATGGTGTTCTTCGGGTCATAGGCAGCATTCCTCCTCCTCCAAACACTGCGAGTTGAGTTGATGCCAAAGAGCTCCATTTTGGTCTCATCTGACCACAACACTTTCACCCAGTTGTCCTCTGATTCATTCAGATGTTCATTGGAAAACTTCAGACGGGCATGTATAGGTTCTTTCTTGAGCAGGGGGAACTTGCAGGCGCTGCAGGATTTCAGTCCTTCACGGCGTAGTGTGTTACCAATTGTTTTCTTAGTGACTATGGTCCCAGCTGCCTTGAGATCATTGACAAGATCCTCCCGTGTAGTTCTGGGCTGATTCCTCACCGTTCTCATGATCATTCCAACTCCACGAGGTGAGATCTTGCATGGAGCCCCAGGCCGAGGGAGATTGACTGTTCTTTTGTGTTTCTTCCATTTGCGAAAAATCGCACCAACTGTTGTCACCTTCTCACCAAGCTGCTTGGCGATGGTCTTGTAGCCCATTCCAGCCTTGTGTAGGTCTACAATCTTGTCTCTGACATCCTTGGAGAGCTCTTTGGTCTTGGCCATGGTGGAGAGTTTGGAATCTGATTGATTGATTGCTTCTGTGGACAGGTGTCTTTTATACAGGTAACAAACTGAGATTAGGAGCACTCCCTTTAAGAGTGTGCTCCTAATCTCAGCTCGTTACCTGTATAAAAGACACCTGGAAGCCAGAAATCTTTCTGATTGAGAGGGGGTCAAATACTTATTTCCCTCATTAAAATGCAAATCAATTTATAAAATTTTTGACATGCGTTTTTCTGGATTTTTGTGTTGTTATTCTGTCTCTCACTGTTCAAATAAACCTACCATTAATATTACAGACTGATCATTTCTTTGTCAGTGGGCAAACATACAAAATCAGCAGGGGATCAAATACTTTTTTCCCTCAATGTACCTCTGAGGCAGAACACCAACAATTAAATGAGACACTAAATTATGTGCCAAATCTACATAGGCATGGGGCCTCCCGAGTGGTGCAGCGGTCTAAGGCACTTCATCACAGTGCTAGCTGCGTCACTACAGATCCTGGTTTGATCCCAGGCTGTGTCGCAGCCGGCTGCAACCAGGAGACCCATGAGGCGGTGCACAATTGGCCCACCGTCATCCAGGTTAGGTTAGGGGAGGGCTTGGCCTGGCCGGGTTGTCCTTGTCTCATTGCGCTCTAGCGACTCCTAGGCAGGCCAGGCGCAACGCACACTGACACTGTCGCCAGGTGTACGGTGTTTCCTCCAATACATGGTGCAGCTGGCTTCTGGGTTAAGCGTGAATTGTGTCAAGAAGCAGGGCGACTTGGCGGGATCGTGTTTCAGAGGACGCACGGCTCTCGACATTTGCCTCTCCCAAATCCGTGCGGGAGTTGTAGCGATGGGACAAAACTGTAACTACCAATTGGATGTAACAAAACGGGTCCTTTTCATTCAACTTAGGAAATAAACGCACATTTCTTACAATGTCCTCAGTTGGATAGTTTGTTACTGGCGAAACTGATGACTAATTTAAGCTTACCCTCTCTGATTAGGTGTAGCTCAATTTGTCAACTCAATGTGTTTCATCTGCTATTTTGCTAGTTGTAGCATTAACATCTCTTTGTTGCTCAAAACTTAAACCAGCAACACCTGGTGATGCAACTGGAGTAACAAACTGGATCTCAAACAGTTAAGATTCCTTCCTCAACTAGTTTGGCTTTTAGACTGGCCTTCATAATGTCTTTCAATTGCTTACGATCTAATTCAATATTGTAGTACTCAGCAATCTGTGCTGTCTGCTCTGTAGTGCAATGCTACAAAAGTGAGTCAGACGGGCACTCAAAGTTGTCTACATTACTAGCCGTGATAAACTCAACTAAATTACCAATTTAGACTAAGACAAAACCCTACAAAACTAGTGTTGGTACATAGTGTACACTGATAAGGTAAAGGACAACCAAGACAAAATAGAACCTCCCCGGGACTATTTTAACAAATACACCTATCTAATCTCAACCCTAGTCTTCGTGCAGATACTGGAATGGGGTATTTATGAACTGGTTCCATTGGAAACAGAAATGCAACCGGAAATCCAGTGATTGATCTGAATTCAAGGAAGTGCTCCCGTGGCAATTTATCACGAATGGGCTCGACCCACGGTCTGCACCACACTAGAGCGAGAACAAAATTACTGATCTCCTTTTGAGATAAAGTCACTGAAACCTAGAAGGGGATATGTGGCTCCTACCTACTGAATTGGCAATCCTTACCAAATCAATGTAACACATGTACCAGCACCCAAAACACCAATGACTAGGAAATAGGCACAAACACATTTGTAGACCAACACACAGGGGACAAAGGCTGCTTCATTTCCAGCATCCACCAAAACAAAACCGTTAAAGCTAACACAATCAAGGAAAAACCCTGAAAAAAAATAATGAGTGATAATCCCAAACTTTGGCTTTAACAAAGACTGCCAAACAAATAGTACACCATTGCATTCTAAGAACTGCAGCAACACAGCTGAATCCAATTTGGCCCCTATTACTTATCCTACACTGTGCTCCAAGCTGACCATGCACAAAACAGGGAGTCCAAACCAAATGCCATCAAAACAAAACAAATTAGCCAAATTTACAAATAACATACTACCAAAACTACCATATAACCAAAATCCCCAATTGGACGAGCCCCCACTGCGTTACGACCTGACTCATAGTTTGTAACAACAAAGGGAGACCACGCATTACTTAAATGTAAAAAGGAGTAAATGTATTAAACTAAATATTAACAAAAAAATGTAACATAAGCTGTGGACATCTGTAGGATCAGTAGTGTAAGCAGTGTGTGGATGAGTGGAGAGGGTGTTGTATGGTGAAAACAGACCAAAAACCCAAAAGGTGTTGGAAGCCAGCCTGCCAGTCAGGGAAGAGACAGGGTTGGCTGATGTGGCCACCCTTTATAACCTGCAGGCCAAGCCTACCTTGTGCACCACATCCTCTTAGCTCTACCCACTGGCCTCCTGTAACAAACAGACTACCAAACAGGAGATCCCAGCAGACAGAGTGGGAGGGACGTCACAGATCGCACTAGTAATAGATCATTTATTGTATTACTTGTGAGGGACAGCTGAGTGAACATAATAATGTGCTTTTTTTACTGGACTGATGGCCTGCATCTGATGGTCAGTCAGAAGGGAGGGAGGGAGCAGCGTTGAGGCTGCCTCTCACCCGACTCAATGTCCCTCCTCTCGCCCTCCCGCCGCTAAGAAAAGGGGACACAGTCTTCCAGCTGATGGCGAAACTTAAGTCGCACTGTATTATTTCTGCCTCATGCACCAATTTATGTTGTTATTCCTATGAAAAGAGAAAGTAAAATATTCCTCGATATTTAAAAAGACAAGCCGCTAATAATAACAACGCAAGTTTATTGACTGCTGTCCTATACTCGTTCATTGCAGCTGCAGTGCTGGTTGTAGCGTGAGTGGAAGTAGGGAAGACGCACATTTTATGGCTTATAAAAGTGTTGACCAAAGTGTTGACCACAGTGCTGAATAACAACTTAAACATAAACATACTCCTAAAAACAGCAGCTCTTTGCTTTATTCATTGAGTCTCTCTAGTCATGATTTCATTTTTTTTTAAATCTCACATTATCAACATTGCTGTGCGTTGAAGGCTTTTTTTAACAGTCTATTGCGTGAGGAAACTGTGCAGACATGGTGATCTGAGTTATCTGATTGGCCAGTGGTAGGCCTGTAAGTGCACTTCATTTGCTATCTGGACCTGCCGGGTAGGTTGAGTTGTACCCTTCAGACACATGAAATGGTTCAAAATGGGAACACTTTGGCTTCCCAGCGCTATGGCTGCTGAATCAAGTGCACCTACCACCAACAGCACGAAACGAATACCGGGTGATAGCCGGCTAATAACAGTGACTAAGGTTCAGGGCAGGGTACTTGTGTGACTGTTTAACACTGATTTCTTGGAAATAGAAGCTGTTCATCAGTCTCTCTGTCCCAGCTTTGATGCACCTGTACTGTCTCCTCCTTCTACATGGTAGTGTGGTGAACAGGCCGTGGCTCGGGTAGCTGAGGTCCTTGATTATCTTCTTGGCCGTCCTGTGACACCGGGTGCTGTAGATGTCCTGGAGGGCAGGCATTGTGCCCCGATGATGTGTTGGGCTGACCGCACCACCCTCTAGAGAGCCCTGTGATTGCGGATGGTGCAATTGCCGTACCAGGTGGTGATACAGCCCGAAAATGCTCTCAAAGGTGCATCTGTACAAGTTTGTGAGGGTCTTAGGGGCCAAGCCAAATTTCTTCAGCCTCCGGAAGTTGAAGAGGCGCTGTTACACCTTCTTCACCATGCTGACTGTGTGACAATTTCAAGTCGACAATAATGTGCACACAGAGGAACTTGAAGCTTTTGACATTCCCCACTGCGGCCCAGTCGAGCTGTGTGTGGTTGTGCATTTTGCAAGTATGTGTGTGCGTAAGCGCATGTCTTACTTTGTGTCCCTCTGTGTCCCTGTCATTAAAGTAGAGTGCTAATCCTGTAAATGGTTCTCTGTTTAACTGAAGCAGAAGGAGCTAAGGGGACCCATAGACCCTGCATTGTTCCCCAATGAACAGTACACACACATACACACAAACACAGATGCTGGGATCATCCATTCACAGATGAAGTCACTATTGGTATCAACCCTTCCCATCACTCACTGCTGTTCTGCATGCGTTAGACTCAGTCCCAGAGAATGTAGAAATGATATCTGAATATTTACTGCCTATATTCAATGAGGGGGACCAGGAGGGTTTTCCTGACCACATGACCTGACTGAGAACATTTACATTTTAGTAATTTAACAGAGAGACTTAGTTAGTGCATACATCTTAAGATAGCTAGGTGAGACAACCAATATCACAACCATAGTAACTACATTTCTCCTCAATGAAGTAGCTACCAGGAAAGTCAGCGGCAAAAAATAAAAGACAAGTGCGAGTGTTAGTGCCATCAAGGCAATGGTGTTATTTTTTATTCATTTTTTTTACTCCAGGATTGGCCAAAATTACCAATTCAACAATGGCCCAGACGTTTTCATGGTTTGGCCACATGGCCATGAAAAACTCCTGACCACGACAAACTGAAGAACACAATCATGATGTTTTCATATTGGAAATCCATTGTTGTCTTGATTAAGGTCATAGAGGAAGGAAATAGTCTGGTTGTGTATGTTTGTTTGTTATTCCTGTGTTATTTATTTATGGGTGGACAAATAAAACACTTGTCTCCATGACATTTTGACATTCTGATCTAGCATTCATCCCCATGCCATTTTGTTCTCTAGAGCAGGGGTGTGTATATGTTTGTGTGTTTGTTTGTGTGTCTGTATGTGAATGTGTAAAGCAGGCCTCTATTAGTTTCTATGAAGGGTGTATGTAGATTTTAAATCATGAGGTAGATATTAAATCATGTATAAAAATGTCTGCTAGCTAAACTTAGCTCATTCCTTGGGCTACTAAACTTCCAGACATTTAGTCTGAATGCAAAATAATCCCTCTTGTGGTCTTCTTTAAAGGTCAGAGCTGTTAGACGTCTTTTTCTTCCCGTTTTCTGAAAGGGCAAATGTGCACAATCACCCTTCAATAGAGGCAGAACGCTCTGCAGCCCTATCTTAACCAATATCGGTCTAGAACACACAGACGCACACACGCACACACATACTGTCTTGCTGACTGTCAGACTGGTATTACAGAAACTAGAACCCTAAGCCAGACACATACAACTTCCCCGGTGACAGGTTTGGCTGACCGCACCACTCTCTGGTGAGCCCTGCGACTGTGGACGGTGCAGTTGCCGTAAAAGATGGTGATACAGCCCGACAGGATGCTCTCAATCATGCATCTGTAGAAGTTCGTGAGGGTCTTAGGGGCCAAGACAAATTTCAGCCTTCTGAAGTTGAAGAGGTGCTGTTGCACCTTCTTCATCACACTGTCTGTGTGGATGGACGATTTCATGTTGTACACACAGAGGAACTTGACGCATTTCACCCTCTCCGTTGATGTGGAAGTCCATGATTAGCTCCTTTTTGTTGACGTTGAAGGAGAGGTTATTTTCCTGGCACCACTCTCTCTGCCAGGGCCCTCACCTAATCTCTGTAGGCTTTGTCGTTGTTGGTAATCATCCCTACCACTGTTGTCGTCTGCAAACTTCATGATTGAGTTGGAGACGTACGTGGCCACGCAGTCATGTGTGAACAGGGAGTACAGTAGGGGTCTGAGCACACCCCCTGTGGGGCCCCCTATGTTGAGGATCAGTGTAGCGGAGGTTTTGTTGCTTACCTTCCCAACCTTGGGTCGGCCCATCAGGAAGTCCAGGACCCAGGAACTACAGGACCCAGTTCCATAGGTATTCCTCTTGTCCAGATGGGATAGGCCATCTGGGCCGGCAGCCTTGTGAGGGTTAACACACTTAAAATGTATTTCTTAAGTCGGCCACGTAGAAGGAGAGCTCTCAGCCCTCATGAGTGGCGGTGGCCGGCCACTGTTTTCCTCGAAGCGGGCAAAGAAGGTGTTTAGCTTCTTGAGGACTGTGGCTGGTGTTCCCTTTATAATCTGTGATTGTTTGATGTCCTTGCCACATACATTTCATTTTTGGTAAGTTCCAATCGTCACAGTGGTAACAACATCCTCTATGCACTTCCTCATGAACTCAGTCACGAGTCAGTGTATACGTCAATGTTATCTTAAAGGGCAACCCGGGACATATTACAGTCCACGTGATCAAAACAATCTTGAAGCATAGGTTCCGATTGATTAGACCAACGTTGAACAGTCCTTACCACATGTATTTCCTATAGGAAGGGAGGAGCAGAATGCAGGCGTGATCAGATTTGCCAAAGGGAGGGCGGGGGAGGGCCTTGTAGCCGTCCCGTAAGATGGAGTAGCAATGGTCAAGAATTATTGATGAGCGAGTTGCGCATGCGATGTGTTGATAAAACTTTGGTAGCATTTCCTCAGATTTTACTTTTTTGCTCCCCATACACACACGTAGTAATGCAATTAACCTTTGACATATGTTTTCTAGTAAATATCAGGCAATGAAAATTAGCATTTAGATTCTTACTAGAACATTCTAGAATATTTGGTTCCACTGCCGAATGTTTTAAATATGAAACTTTAAATTGGAGTATTCCATACGCTGTCTGTCCCAGCGTCCCAGTCTGTCACAGCAGAGCACTGTTCAAATACACACAAAGTGATTGTACCATCATTAGAGCTTAAAAAGCCCTTTTTCTCCTAACATAGACCTAGCACACTGAGCTCCAAATAGAAGAAGCACGTAAAAGACAGTTTGCATTTGGGTGAAATATGAACCAATGGATTGATTTACACTTTTCTGCTGTTTAGAGCTGTTATGTTTGCTCCTGCTCAGTCTACTTTCTCTCTCACTCTCACTCTGTACATACTATCTCATCTTTGTTTATTTCTCTCTCTACTCTTTCTCTCTCACACACACACATTCTGTCTAAGATAAAGCAATCCCTTCTACGACCCACCTACTGCATGTATTGTTGATAAAGAATTTGTATTTACCAAGCCATCTCTACACACTACGTACAGAAAGGAGTGTGTGAACAAACAGTCATTTTTTAATCCAACAGCTATTAAAAGCTGTAGATAATTTTTAAACTAAGCATCTAAATAAATAATACAAAGATACGTCAAATCACGTAATGCCAATTTCCAGTCCGAAGGGAGTATTATTTTAATGAATTTCCCAGTGAGCATCAGAGAGGAAGAGAAAGCATGTATGTGTTCCTGAGAGCTTTCAGGAATGAGGTCATAATATTTTGTAGATTAAATTGTTGAAATGCTGGAGCCAAATTCATACGACGAAAAAATCATCAACATGCCACATGCAATGCATTTTAGCCTTATTCTAAAATGTATTGAATAACAAATGCTCCTCATCAATCTACAATTATTACCCCATAATGACAATGCAAAAACAGTTTTTGTTTTCATTTTTGCCAATATATTCCAAATAAAACAACTGAAACTCCTTATGTACATAAGTATTCTGACTCTTTACTATGAGACTCGAAATTGAGCTCAGGTGCATCCTGTTCCCACATGATTTGGAAAGGCACACACCTAGATATAAGGTCCCACATGTCAGAGCCAAAACCAAATCATGAGGTCGAAGGAAGCTCGGAGCTCTTTGGAAGGGTACCAAAAAATGTCTGCAGTATTGAAGGTCCCCAAAAACACAGTGGACTCCATTCTTAAATGGAAGAAGTTTGTAACCCCCAAGACTCTTCCTGGAGCTGGCCGCCCGGCCAAACTGAGCCATTGGGGGAGAAGGACCTTGGTCAAGGTGGTGTACAAGAACACAATGGTCACTGTGAAAAAGCTCCAGAGTTCCTCTGTGGAGATGGGAGAACCTTCCAGAAGGACAACCATCTCTACAGCACCACCAAATCAGGTCTTTATGGTAGAGTGGCCAGACAGAAGCCACTCCTCAGTCAAAGGCACGACAGCCAGCTGGTCTGATTAAACCAAGATTGAACTCTTTGGCCAGCATCATGCTGTGGGGATGTTTTTCAGCGGCAGGGACTGGGAGACAAATCAGGATCGATGGAAAGATGAATGGAGCAAAGTACAGAGAGATCCTTGATGAAAACCTGCTCCAGTGCACTCAGGACCTCAGACTGGTGAGAAGGCTTACAGGACCAACAGGACAATGACCCTAAGCACACAGCCAAGACAACACAGGAGTGGCTTCGGGACAAGTCTCTGAATGTCCTTGAGTGGCCCAGCCAGAGCCCAGACTTGAACCCGATCGAACATCTCTGGAGAGACCTGAAAGTATCTGTGTAGCGATTCTCCCCATCCAACCTGATAGAGCTTGCAAGGATCTGCAGGTGTTCCAAGCTTGTAGCATCATACCCAAGAAGACTCAAGGCTGTATTCACTGCCAAAGGTGCTTCACCAAAATACTGAGCAAAGGGTCTGAATACTTATGTAAATATAATATGTCCGTGTTTTTTTTCTATACATTTGCAAAAATGTGAGCGACCAGTTTTACGTAGCAAAATTTGAAATTGTGTTTTTTACGCTGGATAAAAGTAGAGCTAGAAAATGGTATATCATACACTACAATGGGAAAGTAATTCTGCTTTGAAGTTAAACTTGCAAACTCACTTTTGAGAAAATGTAATTTGAATGTTTTTGTGCACGTACTGAAGAGCTCTTTCTTGTCTACACCCATTCAGTATCGTTCACACCCTCTTAACGCTTATGTAGTCTTAACATTCTGTATACATTCTGTATACTCTCCTTAAAAAATGACCCGCCTTCACTAAACACCTAAAATAAAGCAGATTCATTGAATTTTAAACCCCAAATCTATTTTGCATGAAGAAACAACCTGTCGTTCATCACAAACTTAGTGAATATCTGTGTTTTCCCTCTTCACAATGCAGAAAGACTGCATTTAATCAGTGGACACCACTTGTTTTATTACAACACACCTGTCATAATTGTTTTCTTTACTAAAGTAGAGGTTTATTATTCTTATTATTATTGCTAAAGGTACTGCATAGGCGTAAACATAACCTTTGTAGCAAGAGATAGCATTTGTATAGCCTAAGAAGGTAGAATAAATGTGCAGAAAGTAGTTTTGAATGCATTTTATTGAAGGGAAACCATTGCAGTCTTGAACTCTTTTGACAACATAGTGGTATATTCTTATATACTGTACAATGAGGAATTCAACTACAAAATACTAGTCTTCTCCCATTTTTTTAACCATTGCCCCCACCCACAAGGTGTATAAACAACAACAATAAATAATAGTAAAATAAGATATTAGATACAAAACAAAAATGTGATGAACATAAATCAAATCAACTCTAATTAGCACATGTGGGACAGTACGCAAGTGTGTGCATAGACTTTGCAGATGTATTTCTCACCTGTGCAGCACATATTATTTGTTTTACAGTCCTTCTTTGGGGGCCGGAATTGGCATCTCCTCCTCTTGCCTGCCCCAGCTGCAGCCTCAGGTGGACCAGGACAAGATTCAGTCCCATGAACAGCTTTCACAAGCGCTGCAGAGGCTGCTGTGCGGGGGAGGCCCTCCCTTCTTTGAAGGTGTGGGGTTACAAGTGCCTTTCCCAGCTGCTCCAGGAACACGCTCCTCTTATTCTGCTTATCAGGCATCCAGGTAGGGTTGGTCTTGTTCCATATCACGAAGGCATTGTATGAGGACACATCAATGATGTTATGGAAGATGACCAGGGGCCAGCGGGCAGTCATCCTCCTGCAGCTCTAAGTTCTAATCGCCTTGTCCAGGTTGTCCACGCCTCCTTTGTTGTGATTGTTGTCCAGGATGATGACTGGCTTCCTGTCCTCACGATCACTGATCTCAGCCGTTTTGTGCAGTGTGCTCAGGAGGACCACATTCTTATTCCTTTTTGGGAGTTAAGAAACTAGACTGGTGGTGGAGGTGAAGGCAAACTTTGATGAGAAAGCCTCTCCCCCTTGTTGCGACGAGTGCACGGGGGAGCTCAGGCTTGTTCTTTCTAACTGTGCCAACCATGGTGATTTTCCTCTTCAGGAGCTGCTGCCTGAGTTCATAAGAAGTGAAGAAATTGTCACATGTGACATTGTGCTCCCTCAGTCCATCTGTCACATCAAGCACAACCCACATCTCCTGGTTCTTCTCCTTGCCTCCACTGGTCGGCTTCCCTGTGTAGACTTGCATCTTCAAAGTGTCGCTGGATTGTGCGTCACAGGCCACCCATATCTTGATGCCATACTTTGCTGGCTTGCTGGACATATATTGCCTGGAAAGGACAGTGACCTTTTAACAAAAGAGATTACTATCAGTAATTAGTATCAGCGTCACATAAAACAATCACATAAATCAATGATATTACAGCAATACATAATAAAATGAACAGTGAAAATCACATACAAATACAGATGTACCTCTGAATGGAACCATTTGCTCATCCACTGTTACTTCAGGCCCAGAGTTGTAGAGGTTTGGCAGACGCTCTACCCACTTCTCCCAGATCTCTCTAATGGCCGCCAGTTTGTCTCTCACACGTCTTGCAGGTCTTGATTCACGGTTATCAAATCCTAGCATTCTTGAGAAAGAGTGACACTTTCAGTGGAATTGTGGCACGGAAAATCACCTTTCCACTCTCTACATCCCAGAGACTACATGTAGCCTCGCCTCGGGACCTATACACACCCGCTAAGATTAGCAGCCCTATGTAGGCACGCAGGTCAATCTCATCCATCCTTTTCCAGTTGTCTCCATATATACGGAAACCCTCCAAATTTGTCATCTCTAGGATGATTTTTTTGATGGCTGGTATGATGAACATGTAGAATGTTGAGGCAATGTCCTGGGCATGGGCAACTGCATGTCTTGTGCGCCCTGGGGTCATCCTTATGACATTTTGTGCTGCCATCCTGCACTGGTTGTCATATGGTGACAAGGACCTCGTTATTTTGCTGTTCTTTGACAAAAATGTCTCTCTTTCAGCTTGGGGGATTTCTTCTTCATCTGAAGATGATGCATCGTGCTCTGGGTTGTATTTTTCCCCATCTTCTTCAGATACCTCCTCCTCTTCTAAATCATTGTTCTCTTGTTCCTCCTGGACATCTGAATAAAAAATCAGATCTACGACCTGTTGGGTACTGAAACAAGCACTCATGGCTTCAGCAAAGAGAGAACGGGGGGGGGGGAACTGTCATCTGCAGCACCTTTATAGCCTCTGACTGCATTCCCCATTAGTAAACAATGCTTTCAAGACATTTTTATTTTGTCTGAATTTTGTTTTATCTGTTAACTTGAGTCATGTTTGGGGTCGTGGAGGGGAGATGCTGCACATGCACAATACAGTTTTAGTTTTGTTTGAGTTCAATCAGTAGCACATATAATCTACATTTATCATTGTGTTATCAGAGATGGACATAATATGGAAAACAGCAAACAAAGCAATAGAAATAATATACATTAATCGAGTGTGTGTGTGTGTGTGTGTGTGTGTGTCTGTCTGTGTGGTTTTGTGGTGTGTAAATTATTTTATAACTGACGGGTCAAAATTTATGTTGGGGTGACTAGGAAAAGTAATCAAATTTTAAGTTGAAAAAATATAATTTAGGGGGTTTTCTCTGCTGTTAAACATAGTGGCAGGTCATTTTTTACCCTTAAGACAACACAAGGGTTAAGCTTTAGCCCCACCCATCCTTTAAAGCGTTCACATGTGAGGCCATGTACTAAACAACCAAAGATTTCAAGATTAAAGGCTGGTTTATACTATGGGTGTGTTTGTAAATTTAATCTGGAGTGCTAGAGGGTGCTCTGGGCATTCGTAAATTCAGAGTGTTTTGCTCCCGGAGCGTTCAGAGCGCACACTGGAAGCTCTGGCCGAGGAGCAGGGTTGCGCGTTCTGACCTAACAGCAACATTCAAGCACCCAAGCTAACTGGCTAACGTTGGCTAGCTACTTCCAGACACAAATGAGAGAACACCTCACTCTGACCATTTTACTCGCCCTAGAAGAGCTGGTTAGGCTGTTTTTATGTTATCCAGTGCATTGGTGACTGCAACTGTGCTGCTGGCAACAATTTAACTACGCTTTTTTGCCAACGTTTACTGACACCGGCTATATTCAACAGGTGTTGAGTGTTCGTAAATGTGTCAGTTATTCTCCGCTCTGGCACATTCAGATGAGACTGCTCTGAAATCGGAATAGATAGCCAGAGTGAATTTACCAGCTATGTCTATCGACAGTTGTCGCAGTGACATCATGAACATTCTATTGAAATGGTTTATAATAGTGGAGTATTTTGTTTAGACATGTAGCTAGCTAAACAATGAACCATCATCCCAACTCATAACGTTACTACCCTGCATGAATCTGCAGGTAGCTAACTAACCAAGTTCAATGTTAGCTATCTAACATTAGGCTATAACTAGCAATGCAAATGGTTCTGAGATACGAATATCATTAATACACAGATCATACACGTAACGTTAGCTAGCGAGCCAGCCAGCTAACAGTACACTTTAACCTCTTAAATGTAATGGCAAAATTTAGATTTCCGCCTAAATAGACATACCCAAAAGTAACTGCTATTCATGTGTAATTACATGATTCCAATGTGCCAAAACGTGGTATATTTGGAAAGAAGACATCTGGGAGATAATGAGGAAATGATCAGAAGATAGGAGCTACATAGTTCAGAATACACAAGATCAATCACACACAAAATAACCTTGTTTTTTATTGTTTTTTTTAAAGTCATTTTTCATTGACAAGCTATAAGTGAATTATTGATTCCCAGAACTGGAAACACAACAGGTGGCTTCCACAAGATGTGAGAAATATCAGAAAAAAATGGGATTGATAGACCTAACAACTAGAAATGGACAGATGTTTTAATAAGGGGTGTCAGGTGTTGTCACGGAACTTTTCCAAGTGTCCCTAAACCTCTCCAAAGTGGAATATGTCTGTAAATTACATAATTCCAGTGCTATTACATATTTGCAATCCCTAAATGCTATTTGTTCAGTATAAAAACAATGTCTACCATATCAGCCTCACTCAAACATTGTGGTGTTGTTATGGGGTATCCAGGATACATTCTTGTGTCCTTTCAACCTCTCCAAAGTGTCCGAATGTGGTAATTGCATTGTTTTTGCAGACTGGATGTGTCTAAAAGTTATTGTTCACTATAAAAACTAAATGTATACAACACCAACCTCTCTCAAACATTGTGGTGGTGTCGGGGGACAGACAGGGGATATCCAACTGTTTTTTCAACCTCTCCAAAGTGCCTGAAAGTTTAGCCTAGGCATACCCATTGTATTGGTCCCACATACAAATGAACTGTTTACAAAGACAATATAAAAGCAACAGATGTACATTAAAAATATATAAAATGTCTTATCAAACACAAACTTGGTTACACACGAGTTCTTCACTAAAAAAGGTGCAAAAATAGAAATATGCGGAACTATTTACCATTGGCATTCGTGTTCATTTTACATCCCAGCTGTAGATGACTAGATTTCACTTTCACCATAGCTTGTCCATGTCGTGATAGTCTTTGAAGCAGGAAACAAAAAGCAAACTGGCATTTCGGACAGAAGATCTGGCATTTCACCCTTTACCCCCCTGTGTTTTGTGCAATGCTTGCAGTTCTTCCTTTTGTCTTTTGGCATGTGTGTTGGATAGTGGCGCTCACCTTGAGTGGGGGGTCTTGTGATGGTTGTGAGGTTGCTTTGGGCCCCCAATTCAGCAACTTCCAACACCAGCTGCTCTCGGAAGGCCAACTGGGAGAGAGGGGTTTGACCTTTTGCTTTGGCCATCTGCTTGTGGGGAATGAAAGCATTTACTGTAGCATGGTCCACAAAGTGGTAAAAAAAGTATTAGACCTATTCCTGGTCTTGTGGAGGACCTGGTAGTGGCCTTTCAGATCACAAGATAGGTCGACACCCCCCAATACTGGCATAGTAGTGCTTCACAGAAATGGGGACATTCTTCCTTTTTCACCCTCCTTGGTTGTTAGGTGAGCATGGTTACTTCCCTAGTGTCCTTCCATTTCACAAAAAGCATCTTGTTAGTCCTGATCCAACTTATGGTCCCCCTCTCTGCTGTCTTTGTCATGTCGTTTACCTTGATCTTGGGGAAACTGATTATGTTAGGACGAATGGTGCCACAAGCCCCTATTTTATTTTTCAAGAGGTCTATGTAAAGTGGATGTAGAACCATCAGACAGGGTGATTGACATAGCAGTGGGGAGTGAAGGCCTTGACCGGCAGGGGTGCTTGCTGGGGAGGGATGGCTCCCAAATGTCATCATCCAAAAATCTGCATTCTCCACTCTGTGGTGAATAAAATAAAGGAATATATTGTTGTAAAAGAGAATTACAGTTCACTAAATTTACAAAACAACATTACTGTAATGTAAAAACATTAAGCCTAAACTGTATCTGTACAGTGACTCACATAGAAGGTGTGAAGCACACACACAATGCAAACAGTAACACTTTGAAGACTTGTATTTAGTATTTTATTTATTTAACTAGGCAAGTCAGTTAAGAACACATTCTTATTTACAATTATGGCCTACCACAAGGCCAAAGGCCTCCTGCGGGGGCTGGGATTAAACATTTAAATTTAAATAAAAAGATAGGACAAAACACACATCACGACAAGAGAGACAACACAACACTACATAAAGAGAAACCTAAGACAACAATAACATAGCATGGCAGCATCACATGACAACACAGCATGGTAGCAACACAACATGATAGCAACATGGTAGCATCCCAACATGGCAGAAGCACAAGGTACAAACATTATTGGGCACAGAACAGCACAAAGGTCAAGAAGGTGGAGACAATAATACATCACGCAAAGCAGCCACAACTGTCAGTAAAGAGAGACAAAGACAGCGGTGTGAACGACAAATAAATAATGCCCATGAGAGTTTAGTGGCCTCTCCAAAGATACAAGGATGGAACTTAGAACAGCAAACAGTGAACTAATATGAAACACAGATAATGACTACTTTGGAATTATATAACAATTAAATTACTAGTTACATAGGCCTATGTAAACTAAATCCAAAGCACAAAAAGCAGACAACTTATAAAAAACGAAATACATATAGTAAATTAGCTATATAAAGTCATGAAAATAATTTACTTACAGATCTAAAAATGGATCCAATCCTTCTAGAAAGCAATCTTCATCGACCGAGTCAAAATACTCGTTGTCCAAATCGCTCCCCTGATCCGAGTCCGACCAGTATTTTATTCAAAGCTTCTATGGCGCTATACTTATTCATAGCTGCCTTTTTTTTAGCTCCCTGTTCAATATTCTTAGTTTTTAGCTTTTTTCCCCCCTTGAGAAGCGATCTTTTATGAAAGCAATGAAATTAAAGACATGAAATCTGTTTACAATGTAATGTAGCGTGCTCGGTGCGTCTCGTCTCTGAGCCAGGTAGCAATAGTTCACATTACACATTAAGGGGTTCTAGGCCTTGCTTTGTCCCACCCAGGTCAACTGCATATCCCTGGAAAGCTAATCTCATTGGCTAAAAGACTGTCAAGGTGCCATAGTAGCCAATCCCCTATGTAATGGTTGCATACGCATAAACAGGCAACGTCATATTTCTGGCGGTCCAAACATTTAAAAGACGCACCCTTGATGTTGTTTTTAAGTTTTTGCAGACTTTTCTTAGCGGATGTACAATCGTTGCGAATTGAATTATGGGGAGTTTCAGGCCCGAAGGGAACATAATTGTACACTTGCAAAGCCAACTAAAAATGAGGGCTATGGGGCTTATGTTGCAAACTTCCCTTGCTTGGCTAATCATTTGGACCGCCCTCCAAGATGGCGATGGGGATTCCCCCAAGGGCATAAGGCGAAGGTAAGTGGACGAGAGTGTCTTTTAAGTGTTTGGATGGCAACGCTGGAATGTAGGTAGCAACCATCGGCTCGGCCTGCACTTATACATTTGTATGTCCTATATGGTAGTAAGCCACACCAACGATTTTAAGGCACAGATCAATAGCCAAGATATTCAGCTTTCCGCAGACACCCTGCTTTTGCAGATATGGGCTACCATTCTCATACCAGACTGAACTGAATAAAAAAAATCTTATATGGTCCCCAAATATGGGGGACTATACATTTAAGGAGGTGAAAATAAAAACAACTTTCTGACAAATTAGAAATGTGTAATATCTGAAAATGTAGCTAGCTAGGCTATCTTACGCATATACACGGAAGGACGCTTCTCCCTCTCTGTCACGGAAGCCATGGTTACCCTTAGTTTGAAGATGTGATCCAGAGACAGGTGTTTTATACAACAACCTTCTGTGTGTTCTCTTTTTGACTTTTCGTCTGCATATTTGCAATCAAACACCAGAATTTTCTCCATCTCTTAGATATCATACTCTAATAACACTGATTTAAAAACTCGGTCCTCCAGAAAGTGGAGAGCAACACTTATGCAGTTCTACTAAATTAGATCTTTCAAAAAATCCGTTTAGAAAGGATTACCTACACATGCATGCTACATGGCAGACCAATCCGAACTCATCTCTCGGCATGTCCAGCCCACTCATTATCTCAGCCAATCATGGCTAGCGGGAAGTTTGATGTCTTTTTTTGTGGGCTAAACCAACTAGGCTCGTAATTTAAAAATGTTATTCGTATTTACAGATGGCATACAAGTTTGTTATTAAGGCACATGAAAGTTCCAGAAGGCATTTCTGCCAAACAAACTCATTTTGATTTTTCAAAAAAGTTTTAAATTCAAACGGATGTCCTGTGAAGTAGGGACGGGCGACATAGGCCTTGTTTCCTGAAACGAGTCCCAAATGTCTAAAAACCTGTTTTTGCTTTGTCATTGTGAGGTATTGTGTGTAGATTGATAAGGATTTTTTAAAATCCATTTTAGAATAAGGCTGTAACGTAACAAAATGTGGAAAACGTCAAGGGGTCTGAATACTTTCCGAATGCACTGTAGGCTCTAGAAACCTCTAAAATCCACTAGAAATCACACTATAGACAACCACAATAGAGCTTGTCATTCTGGAATTGAATGGCAGATTTTTGCTGGGATTTTTTTGCATACCCTTTTTTAATATTCAGAATTGATCAAAGGGCCAGTTTAATAAAATAAAAAAATTGTCCAAATCCGCCCTGCTCTAAATAGCCCTGCTCTAAACTGTGTAAACACTAAATCTGGCCATAAATTCTAATCTCTAAATCCCAATTCTAAACTAAAATGGAAACTCAAAATCCTAACTTTAAACTCTATCTGTAGGATATAGAGCTGTGATTATAATGCTGATATTGATTTGTGCTTATGTCTTTTCAACAATAGGATTCCAGTAGTCACATCTGAGCTTTCTGAACTCTGTCCTCATCATGGTCAAATGTTGTCCTTAGAAGTGGTGTGTGCAGGAATGGCGGGCGTGTGGACAGCCAAGTGTATAATTGTGTTTGTGTTTGACAGTGTATATGTGTGTGTCCATCAGTTTGAATATGGAAAACCCTCTTAAACCCTCTAACCCTTTCATAGTTTCATACTTCAATCTGGTTGGTACTGCCCCAGTGACTAACTGACAGCCAATGTGGAACATCCTAGAATGATTCAATACATAATGCATGACCAGCACAGTTCCTGCCGTCTGTTGGCTGTCTGTGTATGTGTGTGTGTGTGTCTGAGTGGGTGCATCTCTGGGTGTATTAGCTCAGACTTGGTCATGACTGGAGTCACCTTCAGTGTCTGTCCATGTCAGTGACTACCGGTCTGAGATGCCCAGGGCCAGACACAAAGACACAGAGACACAGAGAGAGAATGTGATACACACATCCTTGCCAACTCTGACAACATCATTCTGTGCCATGTGGCGGCTGGGGGTGGGGGATTGGGTCGGGGTGGGGAGTAGTTCACAGTGTGAGAGAGAAAGTAAGTAAGCGAGTGAGCGAGAGAGAGAGTCAGGGAAGGACACTGAGTGAGTATATGAAAAAATGCTCTTTGCTTCTCCTTCCAATAGGGCGCTTCCCCTTTAATTTCCAAATAATTGAGGACAGACGTTCCGCTAGCGGAACGCCTAGCCAATATCCAATGGAACAGCGTGGCGCGAAATACAAAACCTCAAAACTCCAATAATTTCAATTTCTCAAACATACGACTATTTTACACCATTTTAAAGATACACTTCTCCTTAATCCAACCACATTGTACGATTTCAAAAAGGCTTTACAGCGAAAGCAAAACATTAGATTATGTTATTATGTCTGATTATTTCTGGCTGGGTACTCTGCTGACATAATCTAATGTTTTGCTTTCGTTGTAAAGCCTTTTTGAAATCGGACAGTGTGGTTAGATTAACGAGAGTTTTGTCTTTAAAATGGTGTAAAATAGTCATATGTTTGAGAAATTGAAGTAATAGCATTTCTAAGGTATTTGAATAACGCGCCACGGGATTCCACTGGCTGTTGAGTAGGTGGGACGATTCGTCCCACATACCCTAGAGAGGTTATACAATACATGCATGTTTTGTTCAATCAAGTTCATATTTATATCAAAAAACAGCTTTTTACATTAGCATGTGACTAGCATGTGACTAGCATTCCCACCGAACACTTCCGGTGAATTTACTAAATTACTCACGATAAACGTTCACAAAAAACATAACAATTATTTTAAGAATTATAGATACAGAACTCCTTTATGCAATCGCTATGTCCGATTTTAAAATAGCTTTTTGGTGAAAGCACATTTTGCAATATTCTGAGTAGATAGCCCGGCCATCACAGGCTAGCTATTTTGACACCCACCAAGTTTGGTACTCACCAAACTCAGATTTACTATAAGAAAAATTAGATTACCTTTGCTGTTCTTCGTCAGAATGCACTCCCAGGACTTCTACTTCATTAACAAATGTTGGTTTGGTTCAAAATAATCCATAGTTATATCCAAATAGCGGCGTTTTGTTCGTGCGTTCAAGACACTATCCGAAGGGTGACGAAGGGTGACATGCCCGACGCGGTTCGTGACAAAAAAATTCAAAATATTCCATTACCGTACTTCGAAGCATGTCAAACGCTGTTTAAAATCAATTTTTATGCAATTTTTTTCGTAAAAAAGCGATAATATTCCGACCGGGAAACCCTGTTTTAGTTCAAAGCCGAAAAAATAAGAACATGGTGTCGCCTCGTGCACGCGCCTCAGTCTCATGGTTCTCTGATTGACCACTATCCAAATGCGCTACTATTTTTCAGGCTCCAAAGGCATCCTTCACCGGTTTGCCGCCTTCTGAGAGCCTATGGGAGCCGTAGGAAGTGTCACGTTACAGCAGAGATCCTCAGTTTTCAATAAAGAGAGTGTAGAAACCCAAGAAATGGTCAGAGAGGCCACTTCCTGTAAGGAATCTTCTCAGGTTTTTGCCTGCCATATGAGTTCTGTTATACTCACAGACACCATTCAAACAGTTTTAGAAACTTTAGGGTGTTTTCTATCCAAAGCCAATAATTATATGCATATTCTAGTTTCTGGGCAGTAGTAATAACCAGATTAAATCGGGTACGTTTTTTATCCGGCCGTGCAAATACTGCTCCCTACCCTAGAGAGGATAACATAATGTCCAAGGAGTGTCATCTGATGAAGATCATCAAAGGTTAGTGCTGCATTTAGCTGTGGTTTTGGTTTTTGTGACATTATATGCTAGCTTGAAAAATGGGTGTCTGATTATTTCTGGCTGGGTACTCTGCTGACATAATCTAATGTTTTGCTTTCGTTGTAAAGCCTTTTTGAAATCGGACAGTGTGGTTAGATTAATGAGAGTCTTGTCTTTAAAATGGTGTAAAATAGTCATATGTTTGAGAAATTGAAGTAATAGCATTTCTAAGGTATTTGAATATCGCGCCACGGGATTCCACTGGCTGTTGAGTAGGTGGCCCACCTAGCCCATAGAGGTTAAAGAATTATAGATACAGAACTCCTTTATGCAACCGTTGTATCAGATTTTAAAATAGCTTTAGGGAGAAAGCACATTTTTCAATATTCTGAGTACATAGCTCGCCATCACGGCGAGCTATTCAGACACCCGCCAAGTTCGGGGCAACCTAAACTCAGAATTAGTATTAGAAATATGCTCTTACCTTTGCTGATCTTCGTCAGAATCCACTCCCAGGACTGCTACTTCCACAAGAAATTTTGTTTTTGTTCGAAATAATCCATAGTTATGTCCAAATACCTCCGTTTTGTTCGTGCGTTCAGGTCACTATCCAAAGGCTAACGCGCGAGCGCAATTCGAGACACAAAAAGTCAACATGTTCCATTACCGTACTTAAAAGCATGTCAAACTCTGTTTAAAATCAATTTTTATGGTATTTTTAACGTAAAATTGCGATAATATTCCAACCGGACAATAGCATATTCATTCAAGGAGAAAAAGAAAAAAACAGCGAGCTCGCGGGATCGCGCATATCCAATCCCTTTGTTGCCAGGCAGACCACTCAGTAACTGAGCTCCTATACTCTGCCCAGTGACAGGAGAAGGCTCAAACTAATTTCTGAAGGCTTTAGACAGCCAATGGAAGCCTTAGAAAGTGCAATGTAACCCCACAGATACTGTAGTTTCGAAAGAGACTAGAAAGAATAACTACAATTCTCAGATCCTCCACTTCCTGATTGACTTTTTCTCAGGTTTTTGCATGCCATATGAGTTCTGTTATACTCACAGACACCATTCAAACAGTTTTAGAAACTTCAGAGTGTTTTCTATCCAAATCTCTAATAAAATGCATATTCTCGTTTCTGGGCAAGAGTAGTAACCAGTTTAAATCGGGTACGTTTTTTCATCCGGCCGTGAAAATACTGCCCCCTATCCATATCAGGTTAAATAGCCAGCATTAGCTGTGAAATAGGTAGTTGTGATGGTGGTGCGAATGACGATGTGTTCAACCGTCAGTTCCGATGCTTCTTTACTCCGTTTGTTTAGTTATATTTAAAAGTGTGCTTTGTAGCTTTGTCTGAAGTTTAAGCAGGATCGGATCCACTCATTTCTTCCTTTGGACTACACATCCCATTTGGTCTCTGTTGTTTCGTCGTGGCCTTTCTGTGCTGGAGATCTGTTGGCGGATTGGATTGTCTGTCTACAACTTTTTTACATACGGTATTTCATTTGTTTGAGTGTGATTTATACCATGCTGATTTGTGGTCAGTTGTATAAGGGCACAAGGCAAGACCCAGGAGGCATATGGTTAGAGTCTTTGTAGTTTATTTGTAATTCAAAAGGAGTAGGGAGGAGAATGGTCGTGGACCAGCAAAAGGTCAAAACCAGATTCTGAGTCCAAGAGGTAAAGAGTGGCAGACAGGCTTGAAGTCAGGGCAGGCAGAAGGGTCAGGCACGTGGGCACGGAGTCCAGAATAAACAGGCAAGGGTCAAAACCGGGAAGACTAGAAAAGAGAATAGAAAACAGGAGCACCAGAAAACACGCTGGTTGACTTGAAAACATACAAGACGAACTGGCACAGAGAGACAGGAAACACAGGGATAAATACACTGGGGAAAAAAGCGACATCTGGAGGAGGTGGAGACAATCACAAGAACAGGTGAAACAGAACAAAGCATGATAGTACCCCCCCTCCCCTCCTCTAGGGACGCCACCTGGTGTGCTACCTGGCTGACCGGGGTGTTGACGGTGAAAATTGGCGATGAGGGCCGGGTCCAGGATGTCTTTAGCAGGAACCCAGCACCTCTCCTCCAGACCATAACCCTCCCAGTAAACCAGGTACTGGAAACCCCTGCCCCGTGGTTGAACCCGCAGGAGGTGTCTCACTGTATATGCCGGCTGGACATCAATGACCCGGGGGAGGGATGGGCCTAGAAACAGAAGACAGAGGACTGTGAGACAAGGGCTTAATCCTGGACACATGAAAAGTAGGGTGAACACGGAGGGTACGGGGCAACAGCAGATGGATAGCAGTTGGACTAATGACTAGAAATGGGGAAAGGACCAATGAAAGGAGGGGAAAGTTTATGGGATTCTACCCGGAGGGATAGGTCCCGAGTGGACAACCATACCCTCTGCCCGACCCGATAGCGAGGAGCCAGAGTCCAGTGGCGGTCTGCTTGTCGACAATACCTGGAGGTTTTCTTGAGAAGAGCCGCCCGAGCTCTTTTCCAGGTACGCCAACAGCGACGACAAACATCTGGGCTGAAGGGATGTTGACCTCCACTTCTTGCTCTGGGAAGAGCGGGGGCTGATATCCCATGGAGCATTCGAAGGGGGATAGTCCAGTAGCCGAGCAGGGGAGAGTGTTCCTGGCATATTGAACCTAGACCAGTTGCTGACTCCAGGTGGCGGGATTACTGGCAACAAGACACCGGAGTGCCGTCTCCATATCTTGATTAGCTTGCTCCAATTGGCCATTGGACTGGAGATGAAACCCGGAGAACAGGCTGACCGACGACCCGATAAGTGTACAGAACGCCTTCCAGAATCGGGATGAAAGCTGAGGACACCGATCTGAGACAATGTCGACCAGGAGTCCACGGATTCGGAAGACATGCTGCACGGAAGGTAATTTAGGAAGAGGAATGAAATGGGTGGCCTTGGAGAACCTGTCAACCACCGTCAGGATGGTGGTGTTGCCATTTGACGGAGGAAGCCCAGTGACAAAATCCAGGGAAATATGGGAACAGGGGCGATGAGGAACAGGACGTGGCTGAGGGAGACCAGACGGAGCTTGCTGTGGAGTCTTGATTTGGGCACACACCATGCATGCGGCAATGAAGGCCAAGACATCAGGACCCATGGTGGACCACCAGAAGCACTGTTGGAGGAAAGCCAGAGCACCAGGTACGACGAGCACCAGGATGACAGGTAAGCCTGGAGGAGTGATCTCATTCCAGGACTTGGGACCGGACCGAGTCAGGAACGAACATCCGGGTAGCCGGGCCTCCCCCAGGGTCCGGCTGGGAACATTGTGCTTTGCGAACCAGAGCCTCAATACCTCAGACAACCGCAGCCGCCAAACACGAGGCAGGGAGAATGGTCTCTGATTCTGAGGGTGTGGCAGCGAAACTGTACAGACGGGAAAGGACGTCCGGCTTCACATTTTTGGACCCTGGGTGGTAGGAGATGGTTAAATTTAACCTAGTGAATAACAGAGCGCACCGGGCCTGCCTAGAGTTAAAGCACTTGGCTGTGCGGAGATATTCCAAATTCTTGTGGTCGGTCCAAACCAAAAATGGATGTTCTGCCCATTCCAGCCAATACCTCCACTCCTCCAGGGCCATCTTTACTGCTAGGAGTTCCCGGTTGGCAACGTCATAGTTCCTCTCCGCCGAGTTGAGACAATGGGATATGAAGGCACAGGGATGAAGCTTTTGGCCCCGGATTGATCGCTGGGAAAGAACGGCCCATACTCCCATGTCGGAAGTGTCAACCTCCACCACAAACTGATGGGTCGGATTCGGATGGATGTGGATGGGGGCAGTGGTGAATCGTTGCTTCAAATCCACAAAAGCCTTATTTGCTGCTGGGGACCATGTGAATGGTACCTTGGGAGAGGTGAGTGCAGAGAGGGGAGCTGCCAGGTCACTGGACAGGTAGCAATGAAATGCCCCGCAGCACCGCAATACAGACAACTGTTGGAGCTTAGCCCATGTGAACGTTCCCTAGGCGATAATCTAGCTCTTTCCAGTTGCATAGGTTCTGGTGTATCCGACTCACGCGTCGTCGATGATTCTTGAGGGAGCTCGGGTGGCTTCGGATCCTCTCGGAAAAACCATCCTCGGGGACTTCCGGGTTCCCTCGGAGGTGAGCGAGCCACTGTGGATGAACGAGTGTGCCCGAGACCAGACCTCCTCTCACACCTGCGTTCTCTTAGGCGTCCATTGGTGAGGGCAATGAGGGAGTTGAGGTCCACCGGTAATTCCCGAGCAGCTAGCTCATCTTTTACCACCTCAGATAATCTGTGAAGAAAAGCTTCGAAAAGAGACCCCGGATTCCAGGCACTCTCGACGGCCAACGTGTGAAAATCAACTGCGTAGTCTGCCACACTACGGGAGATGATGTAATTCAAGACGTTTACTGGCCACCTCTCTCCCGGATACCGGAGAATTGAATACCTTCCTCACTTCTGCCATGAAATCCTCCAGATGACAACAAATGGTGGATTGTTGCTCCCAAACTGCCGTAGCCCAGGAGAGCGCCCTTCCCGACATTAGCGTAATAACATCCGCTATCTTAGATCGGTCTGAAGGAAACGAAGATGGCTTTAGCTCATAAAAAAGAGAGCACTGAGAAAGAAAACCCAGAAAGAAAACCCTACTCCGTTTGTTTAGTTGTATTTAAAAGTGTGCTTTGAAGCTTTGTCTCAAGTTTAAGCAGGATCGGATCCACTCATTTCTTCCTTTGGACTACACATCCCATTTGGTCTCTGTTGTTTCGTCGTGGCCTTTCTGTGCTGGAGATCTGTTGGCGGATTGGATTGTCTGTCTACAACTTTTTTACATACGGAATTTCATTTGTTTGAGTGTGATTTATACCATGCTGATTTGTGGTCTGTTGTATAAGGGCACAAGGCAAGACCCAGGAGGCAGATGGTTAGAGTCTTTGTAGTTTATTTGTAATCCAAAAGGAGTAGGCAGGAGAATGGTCGTGGACCGGCAAAAGGTCAAAACCAGATTCTGAGTCCAAGAGGTAAAGAGTGGCTGTCACGGTTGTCGTCGGTGAAGGAGGACCAATACGCAGCAGGTATGTGTATGCTCATCTTGTTAATTTATTACTTCAAAAAATGAACGTACAAAAAGAACAAAAACACGAGAACGAACGAACAACAACAAACAGTCTGGCAAAGCCTAAGCTCAACACAGAACAATAACCCACAAATAACAAACACAAACACACCCTACTATATGGGACTCTCAATCAAAGGCAGATAGACAACACCTGCCTTCAACTGAGAGTCCCAACCCCAATTAACCAAACATAGACATACACTTACTAGACTCCACATAGAAATACTTAAACATAAACCAAAACCCGGAATTACTAAATCAACCACCCTTTTAACAAAAACACACCACCCTGAACCACATAAAACAAATACCCTCTGCCACGCCCTGACCAAACTACAAAAACAATTAACCTTATACTGGCCAGGACGTGACAGTACCCCCCCCCCCCCCCCCCTTAAAGGTGCTACCCCGGAAGCACCTTAACAAAAAATAACCCCAAGCAACACCA